>NC_056749.1:416376830-416621830 GCF_019279795.1 Protopterus annectens
TTAGATGTCTGACAGTTGCGGCTTGCTTATTAATTGCTCTTTCTCTGGAACATGCTACTTAGGTTGCTGAGACAGTTCTCCATGCTGGGCTATATTAAGTGTCTTATAACTGCGTACTTGCTTGACCTTTCTTATATATGGGATTTTATACATTTGTACAGCTTTATGCCAAAATTCTTTCCATGCATTTTATTCTGTGCTTTTATTTGTATTTTACTCTTCTCTTCATTATGTTTCTCTCTTGTTTTGGTGTTTTTTACTGTTTTATATTTTGCTTATTAGTGTTCTATTCCAGATTTCTATTTTGTAGTCATGTTTAATTTTATACATGCAAATCAGTCTGAACTTGAAGATGAACTTTTTATCTAATGCACGTCCCACATATTAATATTGTGACTTACCAAAGTCACTTATTTACCCTAACATCACATCTGTAATTCACTGTAACATATTTTCTGGGTTACCAAGATGCTCATACTCAGTCTTCACTGTGGCAAGATTATCTGCATAAACCGCTATATTCAAATCCTTCAGCAGATTTTTGATTATTGATTGGTAAAAGGAAGGTTTTGAGTTCATAACCAAATGCCAAGCTGTAATATGCAAACCCCGTAGTGTTTTAATGGTTACATGTGCCTTTGTGTTATCATCAAGCATTACTTGCTAATAAACAGACTCTAAATCCCTTTTCAGAATCACAATTCCACCATTCGGTGTGGCCGTTCACTCTTCCACTTTGGACACTCGACATATTTATGTAACAGAAGTTTACAGTTAACTTATCACAAACGTGAACTGTCTCTTCAATTCACTATTTTGATGGACTGATATTGTATTATGTTTCTGGTCAGTTTTACCTCTCCGTCAGGTCTCTTTTTTATCATGGATGGCTGGGACTGTTTCTTACAGAACTTTGGATATTTGGAAAATTTTCAGCCCCTAAAATAGCAGCATTCATTCACATTGTGCAGTGTGCCTTGCTCCCTGTGAAACACTCTTAGCAAGCATTTTCAGTGCCTATTCTGTGAACTTTAATGTATCTGGCAAATTTTCACTTGGACATTTTGTGGCTGATATTCATAAAGAATCACAATGCAACTGTATCCGTTATCCCTGACAGCTATTCTTATATTCAGCAGTGACCCACCTCATCAAAACACTAGCAACAACACTTGATAAACATACCCCTGCTAATGTGCCAGTCCTGCTGTGCAATACATATTCTGCAAGTAACTAATGCTGACATACAGCTATGTCAGTCAGTCAGTTTGTATTAGATAAAACAGACTCCTTGTATGCCTACTGAAAATAGCTTCACAGATATAACCACCACCTTTCCACAACCATCCTTACAATCACAACTTCAAGTACTTCCAAAACCTAAAACGAAACCCCTACCCACCTATTTCCCTGTTCTCAGTAAACTAGTCCTTTGTGGTGACATACATCCCAACCCTGGCCCTTCTCCTCCCTGTCCCAATTTCCCCAACTATAAATCAACATAAACCGGACTTTACTGCTATCACTGAAACCTGGCTAAAACCTTACATCAAAGATTCTGAATTTCTACCCCCAAACTACTCCCGCCTTAGAACTGATAGGCTGCATAAAAAAGGTGGTGGCATCACCTTAATATTCCCTAGCTCATTTACAGTAATCCCATGCTCCAAGCCAATTCCGCACTTCTCCATAGCAGAGCAACTCATAACCTTCCTAAAACTTAACGACTGCAAAACCTTTTGCATATACATTCCCCCAGGCAATAATACTCCCATTCTTGAAGAAATTCTTGCCTGGACAAAAATTAGTATAAAAAATGAAACCAACATCCTAGGCGACGTCAATATTAACCAACTAGATATATACACTAAAACCCCCTCTACTGATATTAACCTTCACATCTATACTGAGCTAATTTCTGATATTACAAGACCCAATACAAAGGTAAACAAAGGCTCTATCTTGGATTGGATCTTGGTCTTTGACCCAGAATAAATTGCCACCTCAGGGACTCTCTCAAATAGTATCCATGATCACTCTCCGGCATTCATAATACGTAACAGGGGTGTAGCTAGGATTTTCAAATTTGTACTCACAGCTCTCAAACTGCTACCCCCCTCCCCAGCCAAGCTATGGCCATTCTCGTAATTCACGGTTTGCTCTTTTAGTGTCGATGAAGAGGCATTCGCTGTAATGCCTCTTCAGTAATATAATATAGATTCACTCAAACTTGGTTCCTTGAATTGAAAATAAACCTGAAAGTCAGTTCTTTGATAACTGCAGCATGGTAGTTGGGGTAGAGGATTCATGCTTTTGTTTTCTGTAACTAAGGTACAGGTTTTGAGCTTGAGTAAATTACTAACCACCTACTACCCCTAACTAGGGTGTTTCATTCACACACAGACCCCTACCTACATCTTAGTGCAAGAAATATGGACAAAGCCTAAAATAAACAGGGACAGATATGAAATAATGCTCTCGTGAACTTAAAAAGTTGCTAGAATAACAGGATTTGTGCTAGTATGAGAAAGTTGCTAGAATAACAGGATTTGTGCTAGTATGAATTTTTCTAAAGGACATGAAGTCTGAAACTCAAATGTCTGTCATTATTTAGCAACTTCAGCCTTCAATGATTTTCTAGAAAATCACAAAATTTATGAGGAACAGACAAAAAAAGATGGGGCAAAAATCTGGACATTCTTCAAAATGTGGACAGTTGATAGGTATGCTACCTACCTACCTCACACACACACACACACACACACACACACACACACACACACACACACACACACACACACACACGCACACACGCACACACACACACACACACACACACACACACACACACAAATACCTCTCAACTCTTAGAGCAACAAACCCATAAATAAAACTGAGGCAAAGGCCCAAAAATAAGGACATTTTTTTTTTAATTGCTCTTATAAACTTAGAAAGATAATAGAATAGTAGTAGGTCTTGCATCAGTACGAATTTTCTGAAAGGTATGAAATCTGAAACTCAAAAGTCTGCCATTATTTTCTAACTTCAGTCTTTAATGATTTGCCACTATTTTGCCAGAAAAACGCAATTTTATGAAAAATGGACCAAAAATGTGATGCAAAAATATAAAATTGCCAGACAATACAGCTGGGAACCTGTCAAAGAAGGGACTCCATTTTAATATGAGCACTGTTAACTTGAGCAGCTGACAAAATTAGAGAATCTACATGCATTTCGGAAATAAAAGTAATGTATAACTGATCATTACAGTTATTTATAATTGTAAACCCTCTACGTTTTCTTCCAAAATTGCTATTTTGCGGAGGGATTATTAGGGAGAGAGCAATATTTTGAGCCAAAATTGGGGACAGTTGAGAGGTTTGGATATTCCTAATGTTATAAAGCGATTTATTTGCACATACCCCTCAACCTCTTAATGCAGGAAATCTGGACAAGGCCAAATATATTGGGGGAACATACAAACAGTACTAAAAATTGATCTTGTATAAACTTAAGACAGTTGATAAAATAACAGGTCTTGCTTTAGCATGCATTTTTCTGAAGATTATGACGCCTGAAACTTAACATCGGTCATTATTTATTGACTTCATTCCAAAATGATTTGCCAGAAAAGTTGTATTTTGCATTTTACAGCACGAACACCAATAAATATCTGCTAAACAAAGCAATGCAGTCTCACAATAGAACTAGACTTAGCATTAAAACGTCTCTGCCCTTGAAACTCACATTCATTGAAACAGCATTGAAACCCACATTCAAAGAAAATACATTTTGCCAGTGGCAGATAAAGATTAACTTTGGGCTGTTTTCAAATCATAGGCCCCTTGCATGTGAAGCATACGCGTGCTCTTTGATACACCTTCCTGATTGTATTAAATTATATTCCTTGTACAATACAGTATAGTTGTTAGAGAGCGTTTTAAATTTATTGTTTTTGAACATTTTTCCAGTAAACAATGAAACAAAATGCATGCACCAATAATGACAAAACAGCCCAATTCAGAACATTTCCATCATAACAGTCTACTCAAACTTCTACAGTCCACCAGTATCAGTAAATATGCACAATCTCTGAACTAGTAAAAGCCATCTACATAATTCCACATTAAAGAAGTCTGCAACTAATGAAGAGGCTGCTGCTAGCAAACAACGTTATATTTCATGGTTTCATCTACAAATAAGGTGCCTGTTGCCCTTGAGGAATAAATTGCTTATGTTGCATTAAAAAAAATGATACACTAGTAATATTGCAATAGGGAATGGATGGCAAACTGATAACAGGTTCATAGTTAGTACTAGATATCATTGCCAAAAAGGACTACAGCATCCACCCCCCTTTACAACACAGTACAGTATCAGCAATGCATCTACCTACTGTGGGAGAAGAACCCACAGTCTTCTGCATCAAAAGCAAGTATGCTACCTGTTGTGCTATTAACAGTACAAGCAGACTCAGCATAAGCAGCACTAAACTTTAGTTCCCCTGCAGCTCTCAGCTCCTTGTAAAATGTACTCGACACTCAGCTGTATCTCTGAACTTTGCAGCACAAGAAATCTGGAAAAAGCCAACATTTATTGGGGGGGGGGGCAAAAGCCCAAAAACCAGGGACACATTTTAAACTTTGCTTGTATAATTTTGGAAAGTTGCTAGAATAAAATGCTGTGTTACCACCATGCATGTCTTGAACCCAGAACCATATGCACTACAGTTACTGCAACATACCACTATGCTAAATCAGCAGTTTGAAAAAATAGGAAGACTGAAACTTAATGGCTATCATTTAGATATCTCTGAACCTCTTAGCACAAAAAACCTGGACAAACAACAAAAACAATAATGGGGGAAATACAACTTCAGTTCTCACTTCTCACCACAACTCACAATTGTTAGAAAAACAAATCTGAACAAAGTTCAGAAATGGTGGTGATTAGGGACTTTAGGCTCTTCTTACCCTGAAGCAAAGGTACAGGGTTTGAGCCTGAACACCTATAGCCAGCAGGTGTATGGGGGGCATTTACACACACAGACACACACACACACTTCACCCGCTTGCCTTCGTGGTCACCACAATGATAATCCATTTGCGATTGCCTTGCCCTTCACATAATCCAGTACATTCAAGCTAACATTTCCCACTCGCAGCCAGCCGGTATAACCTATGCACATTTCCCACTTGCAGCCAGCTGGACATGACGTGAGGATGTGAGCTCAATTCCGACTGGCTGGTATGTAGCCATGAAATGTAACTTAAAGGAGCCAGCACTGTTTAAAAAAGAAAAATATGTAAATTTTTTAATTAAAAAAGCTACCCCCTCTTCTAAAGAAGTTGTACTGAAATCAGTACAGTGCGTATGCCTCCCAATGTCCCTGATACGTAAGCCCACCTCCATACCAAACTTCCACCAGTATAGATACACCAGAGATCTATCCCATTTCTCCTGAAACACCTTCAATGACATCCTGCAAAAAACTAACTGGAGCCCACTAAAGTTTTCTCCCACTCCACGAAGCTGTAGAATTCTTTAATTCTATGAAAGAACTCCAAAAAAGAACAAGCTGGTAAAATAACAAAAAGCAAGCGGGCTGTAAGTACTCCAAACCATACTATTTATTGTGAACGCCTTCGTCGGAGACAATGCTCCAACTTCATCAGACAAAAGAAAAGACAACAATTAACAACTTTATATACTTACAAGTGGATGCAATTAAACCAATCACAAATTAACCACCAGTAAATTACTTTCACTAATTCATGTAAGGTTATAAAAACATCTAACTCCATTATGGCGACAGTAAACAATTCAACTAATACAAGATATCTTCTCCATGGTGGTGGTGCTGCGGTAGCGTTGTCGCCTCACAGTAAGATGTTGTCCTGTTCGAGTCTCAGCTAGAGTGTCTTCTGTGTGGAGACATGCATGAATGGGCGTACCTTCGTTGAAGGTTGTGCGTCAGGGCCTGCAACTCAGCACGTAAAAATCTACTGCCAATCATTAGCAGACCGGAGTTCCGCTGTGGCGACCCCTAAATGGGAAAAGCCAAAAGACACAACATACTTAAAACCATATACAAAACATATCAGAAACCTATACATAAATACATGCAAATAATAAAAATATATACGGTAAAGATTAAAAATTAACAAGGTGTAATACCCTTTCAGCTAAGATACTAGGGGAGCTAAACACATAGTTGATACAAGTGTGAGTAATTATAAAGTAAAAATTAAAACTTGAATGATTTTTACTTAATTATTCCTACATTTAAAAATGCAACTTATGTACATGAATATATATATGTATATATATATATATATATATATATATATATATATATATATATATATATGTCTGTGTGTGTGCCTAAAAGACCAAAAAACATGGTCCAGTAGACAAGTATATATAAATGCAACCTTATGGTAAATATGACAATGACTGTAGGTAGGAAAAGGCCAATGTGACACTTACTGTAGAAAGGCATACAAAATATACTTAAAAACTTAGGAAAAACTGAAGTGCTGGTGCACAAGCTATAGGCACTACCTAGCAAGTGCTTTAAGCTTTAAAAGGCATTTGATTGATACATATTCGTTAAGGCCAGGTGGTATGTGGGCCAATGTGCGAACTTGCCTCATAAGCTCACATTCCTCAAGTTTAAGTTCCCATGAACCTCCTTGTATATTATGCGCTAACTGTTGTATTACTGCAAACACAAACTTGTAATCTAAAATGTGTTTTGCCAATGCATTTGTAGTAATCTGTTTGTGTATGCTGTATTGGTGTTCGTATATCCTTTATTTTTCTTTCGGTTTTGCCAGTGTAATATGATATGCACCCCTCGCATAAGGCTACATAGACTACCCCTTTGGTGTCACAGTTACATTTGCCTTTTATATTGTATGTTCTATCTCTAATACAAAGTTTATTGCCCATCTTAATAAATTTACACTGAGGGCAACTACCACATTTTGCCATACCAAAACTACCCTTACATATTTTTCTCTGTTTCTCTAACAGGCATTTCATATTGGGTCCCCTCCTATACGTGAATCGTGGGGCTGCTTCCAACATTTTATTAAGACCACTGTCTTCCAAAATTATGGTCTAATTCTTAAGAAGAATGTCCCTAATGTTTTTGGAATCTGTAGAATAGGTAACAAGAAATCTTGTGCCTGTATCAAGTGTTGGGTCTCCACTCTTTTGAATTGACTGTTCAAAAGATGTATTATGTATTGCTTCATAGCCTTTGTGTACAATAGGTCTAAAATACCCTGACAGCCTTTTAGTATTTACCTCATGGAAGATGTGTTCAAGAAAACTTAGTAGGTACCCTCTCTTGAGGAACATAGATTTTAACAAATTGCATTCTGTCATGTAATCATTGTCACTCTAAACCATCCTAGCAGCCCTAACTACCTGTTCCTTGACAACTGCCTTCTTCAGATGGTAAGGATGGCTGCTTGAAAAATGTAAAAAAACATTCGAGTGAGTGGGTTTACGATAGATGGTGGTTGCATAGCTACTATTCACCCTATCTTTAAACAGATATACGTCTAAAAAGTTAATGAAATCTATGCCCACTTGGAATGTAAATTCCATAAACTCTGTTAAAGTGGTGATGTCTGCAATAAAGGACTCTATACAGGTGGCCTCACCTTTCCAAATGAAACACATGTCATCCTGGTATCTTATATACCAAACCACGTAATCTTTGAACATTGTGTTGTTAAACACAAATCCCTCTCCCAATAGGCCATCACGCAGTTGGCGAAACTGCTAACCACAGGGTGAACCAATTGCAATACCTGTTTTCCGAAGAAAGAATTGCCCATTAAACCATAGGAAATTGTTAGATAAGACTATGTTTAGAAGGGTTTCGATGACATAAATTTCTCCACCATCCATCCCTTTCATGAGCAAAAATTCTCTAACCCACTCAATACCTAACTCTTGTGGTATCACTGTGTAGAGATCTTTAATATCTACTGTGAGGAAGATAAAATTCTCATTAAATTCTAAATTGTTGATGTTCTCAAGGAAACTCCATGAGTCATGGCAGATTTGTGGTTCAGTTTTTATATAAGGTTTTAACTTATTGTCCACAAATTTAGCACTTACATACGTAACAGACCCCTCCCATCCACTATGGGTCTGAATGGGGGGTTATTCAGGTCCTTGTGGATTTTAAAACCAAAAAGCATTGGTATAATAGGTGCTGGCATTGTCAAATACTGAAGTGTATCAATGTCTATGCTCCCTTCTAGAAATAAATCATTAAAAATGCTGTTAATCCTCCTATAAGTGCCATTAAATTCATTAAGGCTGACCTGCTCATTATATAAATCACTCAAGTTTTAATTTTTACTTTATAATTACTCACACTTGTATCAACTATGTATTTAGCTCCCCTAGTATCTTAGCTGAAAGGGTATTACATCTTGTTATTTTTTAATCTTTAATGTATATATTTTTATTTTATGCATGTATTTATGTATAGGTTTCTGATATGTTTTGTATATGGTTTTAAGTATATACATTGTAAATGGAGAAGATATCTTGTATTAGTTGAATTATTTACTGTTGCCATAATGGAGTTAGATGTTTTTATAACCCTACATGAATTAGTGAATGTAATTTACTGATGGCTAATTTGTGATTGGTTTAATTGCATACACTTGTAAGTATATAAAGTGGTTAATTGTTGTCTTTTCTTTTGTCTGATGAAGTTGGAGCATTATCTCTGACGAAAGCGCTCACAATAAATAGTGTGGTTTGGAGTACTTACAGCCTGTTTGCTTTTTTGTTATTTTACCAATTCATTAATTCTACATTTCTACATTTGTTAGGATCCTAAATAGTCTTGCCCCACTCCAGCTAAAAAGGAACAATTTGGTTTACAAAGTCCACAAAGCAAGTAATGTCCACTAGGGACAAAGCCTGGAAAGCCTGGCAGAAAAACAAAACATTGTCTAATCTTAGTCTATATAAACAACTTTGCAACCAAGCCAAATGCCTAGGTATCAAAAACAAAAAAAGAATACGTCCAGGCTATCCAAGACCAACATAAATTATCCCCAAGAAATTTTGGGGAGCAATCAACTCCCTACTCCACCCTGGAACTAACAACAAAACATGTCCAAACCCAGAAAAAACACCCTCTGATATAGCGTCCCTCTTTAACACTTATTTAATCGACACCATAAATAAACTTCCCACCTCCTTCCCACCTATTAAGGCTGACTCACCAGGTACTCCACCTTTGCACTCCCCTATAAATCCTCTACCGTTTTTCACATTAACACTCATTCCTACCTCCACTATCAAAAAACTTCTTCACAAACTCAAACCCTGTACCAACACCCCTGATAACTTACCCGCAGATTACTAACAACTCTCAGCCTCCTCCATTGCATATCCTATCAACATCCTCCTAAACAGATGAATTCAGGAATCTTGCATACCTGATATCTGGAAAAAAGCATTTATTCTACCACTTTACAAAGGTAGCAATAACTTTGACATCTCAAATTTCCATCCCATTGCCATTTCCTCCCCAGTCTCCAAAAGTCTAGAGAAATGTATTCACATTCAGCTCCTCTGTCACCTGATACAACACCAAATCCTCTTTCCCACTCAACATGGCTGTAGGCCAGGATATAGTACTAACACTGCCCTCATTTCCTTCCTCGATACAGTAAACAGAGCTGAATGCTCAGTCTCAGCATTATTTCTAGATCTATCAAAGACATTTGATGCTATATCACACTCCCTCCTGCTAAATAAACTTGCAAGTCTCGGGCTGTCTCCCCCTACCCTACATTGATTTACTATCTCAGTAACAAGCAGCAATCTACTAAATGGCTACACTCTTCCTCCCCTTTCATAACTACAAATGCAGGTGTCCCCCAAGGCTCAATGCTGGGACTCCTCTTATTCAGCATATTTATCAATAACTTTCATTCCTCTTTCATCCATGGTACTGTCATCCAGTATGCAGATGACTCAACTATCATCTGCTCTGCTAAATCTGCCTCCACTCTACAGCATCTCACCCAAGAAGCATTTACTTCCACTGAAACCTGGATGTCTCAGAACCATCTCACTCTCAACCCCAATAAAACAAAACTTTTAATATTTACCCTCACAGAATCCAGCTCTGTCGACAAGTCAGTACACACCATTCACTCCCAAAATAACACCATTATTGAAGTTATCCGCAGCACCAAATTACTAGGTGTCATCACTGATGAAAAATTAATGTTCAACCTTCACATCTATAGCAACATCCAAAAAAATCCATCAGCTCATTACACTAGGTGGTAATAATGCTTCTATTCGTGCTCTTTTTAAAGATGCTGAATATTTTCAAAAAGAGTCAGGTTTAACCTTTAATAATAATAAAACTAAAATCTTGACAATTAGCCATAAAAAACTAGAATTACTGGATGTTTATAAAAAGATACCATCCACAGTCTGATGAACTACTTTATTTAGGCATTGTAATTACTAATAACATAAAATATATAATTCAAGTCAATTACAATAAAAGCTTATTGGCAATAGGGAATCTCATTAAAAAATGGAATAAAATCCAAATTTCTATGGATGAAAAACTTTTAATTATAAAAATTATTATGTTGCCCAAAATTCTTTATATTAGCCAATCAATCTCTTTACTCCTGCCTAGTTCATTAATTAAGAAATTTCATTCTATAACACATACATTTTTATGGTTCCCTATTAGACCTAGAATAGCCTTATCTTATATGAAAAATTGGGAAAATGGAGGTGTAACTTTGCCTAAATGGCTAAATTTATTTCTCTTCATATAAATATCAAATACACCACTGAGTGGGAGTACATTCTAGAAATATTAATGATTAATGCAATAAATAATAATAAATCACATAAATTAATGTTGTTTAATAACTCCTTTATCTGGATCTTAAATGATTATTTCTATACTTATTCTTCTCAGAATTTTAGAACAAACTATATAATTCTTCTTTTGAGATCATTTGGAAGCTATTTATATAAATTCACCTTGTACAAAGATTGGCTATTTCTCCTATTTCCTATAGCTCACACGCAAGGTGGTATATTTTCTTCTGATTTTATGAAAATGTATTCTTTTCAACAAAAAAAATTATATTTTGGTCCCAAATTATATCTAATAATCTGAAATCCATTAACTTACTGAAGAATGAATATGATTTTGACACAACATCCTGGTTGGATTTACTTGAAAGTAGGAAATATGTATCTAATAAACTTGATTCTATGACTTTATCAACTAAATATTCAGTTCCTAAATTAATTCAGTATATAGTATTATCTATAAATATTAAATCACCAACTAAGAACATTTTATCTCACCTATTAAAGCAATTAAACTAGATCTAGATAATATATTCGATAATTATTGGAATTATTTCTCCTTGATTAATAATCATCCCCCAACAGATAAAGACAAATCACATATATTACAATCAGTTAGTGTAACCACTTTTTCACTAAGATGGAACATTTTCACATGGAGTTATTTGCATAGATCTTTTATCACCCCACTTTCTCTAAGTAAATTTAATAAGAAAAATGTTAACTGCTGGAGGTGTAATAATGAAGTTAATGCTGATTGGGCCCATATGGTATATGATTGTACAGAATTAAATAATTTCTGGAAAGACATCAATCACTTTTTACAAGCAATTTTTACAGATAACTTTTTACTCTCAAAATCACTAATATTGTGTAACACTCCTGTTCCAAACTGTATTACAGAAATTAATCAGCCTCTGCTCTGGTCTATTTTATCAGTAGTCAGGAAAACGGTTACAAGAAACTGGAAGTCTTAATCCTCTCCCTCAGTGAATGAATTCAAAAATCTACTTTTTAAAGTATGTAATTTAGAGATATTGACCAAAAGAGTAAGATCCTCTAGGAATACTATTGCAAGCAATATGTGGAAGAAAGTATATGATTTGTTAGATAAATAATTTAATAGTAATGCAACAATATTTATAAGAATTTTCAATTTGTTAACTTGTATTTGTGGAAAGTGTCATTGTATATAGTTTAAATGTGCTTGCTTTTTTCTTCACTGTCATTAGTAATCATATTAAAAAATGTACATAACTCAAGATAATGTTTTTTATCTATTTCAATTCAATAAAGCTGTTTAAAAAAAAAAACATCAGAAACTAGGTGCTCTGTATAGGCACAACTATTTTCTTAGTTTCATCGCAAAAAAAGGCTCTGGCCTCATCCATCCTGTTTCTAACACTTCTATATGGCGCTCCTATCCTCAGCAATCAACAGTCCTCTTTGAGAACAAAACTAGACTCTTGCTATAACAAGGTTGCCAAATTTGCCACAAATGCTAAATATACTAACCATCACTTTTCCTCTCTGCATCAACTAAATTGGTTAGAATCCCAACACTATCTCACATTCTAGAGCCCACAAGCTCCTCTACCACCTAGAAACCTGCCCTTCCCTCTCTTTCATACTGACCATGTACCATCAGAACCGTCTCCTTAGGTAAGAAAACAAAATGTTACTATCAGTAGAGAAAATCAAGCTCTCAGCCAACCAAATGTTGCATTCCTATAATGTCTCTAAGGCATGGAATAAGCTCCCTCCATAACTCAGAACAATCATCAACCTGGCCTTCTTTAAAGAATCCCTCAAACTGCATCTCTCCTCAAAATGGCTAAGCTCCTGTTCACAAACATGTAACCCCAACTCCTGATTTATCCTCTCAGTGCTATACCTCTATCACATAATTTCCTTCACCCTCTGCACTACTATGTCCCACTGCAATTTATCTGTATTTAATCTCCTTGCAGCTATGCACCTGCAGATATATTACTTTTATGTGTACTTGAATATACTCTATGCACCATTGTAAATATCATTTACTGACATCTTCACTGAAATATATGCCATTTATTACTTCTGTATGTCACTGCGGTGGTGGTGCTGTGGTAGCATTGTCGCCTCACAGTAAGACGCTGTCCGGTTCAATTCTCAGCTAGAGTGTCTTCTGCATTGAGACATGCGTGAATGGGCATACCTTCATTAATGGTTGTGCGTCAGGGCTGGTAACTCGGCATGTAAAAATCAACTACCAATCATTAGCGGACCTGAGTTCCGCTGTGGCGACCCCTAACTGGGAAAGCCGAAAGACACAACAATTACTTCTGTATGTCAATGACTATTTTTTGCACTGTTGCTTCTATTACCAGTTTCATGCAATGTAATTGTACTGTATGATTTTTTTTCTGTTTATGTGATTATATTTTCTTTGTATGTAACTTTGTGGAGATTTTCTCCCTGGGCCTCCACTGAAAATGGGCTCATTTCTGGCCCAGTGGACTTTCACACTTAACAAATGCTATAAATAAATAAATAAAATTACAGATATATCAAACATAGATATAGCCTGTGCCAACAAGTAATAGAATATCCAACTGATGGAGGGGCACTAATGACTGCACTCATACATTCCTTCATGGCAACCCCTGCAGACAGCATATCATACTAATAGATATTTATTTATTCAGAGTGAATGAGATTTATGGTTGTGTAGCCTGCCTTTTACTATTTCTGGAAGCATCTTTCTACTGGTGAGGGAGATACCACTGCATGCTCCTCAAGTCAACATATCTGTGCCTGAGCTGCTCTCCACTGTGCAGGATGCCAGCAGTTCTGGGCAATGCCTGACACAAGCTTTACAAGGTATGGAGTTTATCTTAAGATGCCATATACTGGTCCAGCAGCTTGTTCAACTAATTCTTGTACAGGATTTATAAGAAAATTTTTGTGTCTTTCTCACACCAGACATGAGCTCACCATCTCACAGTCAGCATTTGCTGTAATGCATGTCTACTGCAACCCGCACTATGTCAAGCAGCATAATAAACTTAGCTCTCTATGTTCCAGAGCATGCAACTTAATGTCAGGTAACAGGATTTCACTGCACATGTACACAATGTGAGGCTGTATGATACTGGATGGGAATGTGCTGTTTGATGCATTCTACTTGATTTCACTGCAAAGAAAAAGGAAGTGGAATACCTCACTAATTAAGAGACTCAGAAATATTCATGTAATAAATAATTGACTGTATAATGTCTAAAAGCTTAGAAATGAGTTTGACAGCGCATTGCCATCTTGTTTAAGTCAAGCAAAAATGGACATATTGGAGAAAGAGAGAGAAAAGGGAGAGAAAGCTTAGGTATTTGAAATTAATGTATAACTGAATATATCTGGTATGCAGTCTATTTTGCATTTGATATTTGTGTCCCAATGACAGAAAGTTGATAGAACAGTGGCAGAGATTTTTATACAGCTGTACTACAGTAATGGTCTGAGCACTTGTAGCTCAAGGAAAGCAGCTAAAATAAGAAATGTACCTGTCACATTCATAAGGTATGGAAAGAAATTCTGACAGTCTATATGGTAAAAAACATGTTTTCTAAATTCAGTGCAGACTGTTAGCCTGTCTCTTAAATGCATTCATGCCCTTTATATGTACCATATCTAAGCCAGACATATATATGACTCCTGCTATCTGTGACTGTATGATGTGGCATGTTTAGCACGTGATCTGATAAAGGTGAACAGTGGGAATTCCCCTAAAGGCTTCCATATGCTGGCGTACTGGTTCTGAGTTAAATACTCTCCCCGGTATTCCCTTAGTTTGGTAAAAGTGAAATTTAACATACATGAGCAGCTGGGACCTACATACAGAAAATCTGTGGCAGTCAGAATAAATACATGTTCCTTTATTCCCTATGATGATGCAGAAATCACCGTATCCAGTTAGAATGGCAGAGACTAGAAAATGTCATCATGTGGCTGACCAGATTGTTTATGAGCAATCATGCTACACAGCATGACACAACTTACTGTCTGTGTCTGGGTCATATCTGCACATTGCAGTACTCTAACAGACTTGTAAAGCAGAAGGAGTCATTAGCTAGGGTTTGAGTGGTATCCAGCAATATCTGCAATACAGAAACATATTTTTAGAGATGGGTTTAGTGGCAACTTGCACTTCCTTTATGGGTACGTATTTTATTTGTACAATGTTCTGGCAGCCTGGCACTTAACAACAAGAGGAGCCTGAGGAAAATCACTATACCATAAGAGATGATACATGTCACTTGCATGCCAGATGTGTGAATTGCGTGCACTGCAGAAATAGTCTTCCCAGTATTCCCCAGTTTGGTAAAAGTGAAATTTAATATACATGACCAACTGAGGCCTGCATACTGAAAATCTGTGGCAGTCGGAATAAATACATGTTCCCTTATTCCCTATGATGATGCAGGAATCACCATATCCAAAGGCTGGAAGATGTCATTTCTGTTGTAATCATACACACACACACACACACACACACACACACACACACACACACACACACACACACACACACACACACACACACACACACACACACACACACACACACACACACACACACACACACACACACACACACACACACACACACACTTCATCTGCTGTTCTGGGAAAATCTACATGCTGAGCAGTCATGCCAAAAATCTTGTAATATATGAAACTCTAAGGTTTGAAATATAACTAATGCATCCTTAGTTGATCACTGAAAGGTCATATAGTCATGATGGTTAGTTCTTCACATTCTTTGGTGTCCGTGGGGATGGGCACTCATTGTATCCCCCCTACTTTTAACATGTCCGTAACACAGCCATGCTAGGGCTTCCACTATCCCCAACTGTAGCTGCTGCTCTGTCCATTGGTGTTAAGTTAGGTATCATTTATGTCTCCATAGCCAGCACCATGGAGTGGGATAATGAATGACCACATTTCATTTGACTAGAGCTTCTAAACCAAGGTTGTGTTTTGCACAGACTGCTGTGATTTCTTGCTGTGGTCAAAGTTGCCATGCATCATAGCTCTCTGCTAACTTGTACTGACAATCAGGAAAAGGACTTTGCACATATTTGTAAATCATGATGTTCAGAATAGTGTCTTCATTCACACCTCATGATTCCTTCCTGTGTGACTTCATTTCTGTCTCTATATTCACCCATTGATATACACTTAATATTTTGCAGCGGAGGCAACTGCCCTGCTGTGCAACATGTCTGTATGGATTTCTCACTCCCTGTGCATGGACCACTACTGCACAGTGTGCAATGTTTTGTGATGCTCAGCCTATGTGTTTCCTGTTTAATACAAGATGTCCATGCTAACTACTATTTTTAAAGCTCTAGGATGCATTACATTTTGCTCAGGTAATAGCATTCTAAAACATGCTTCTTTCTGTACAGCACTGTCTCTTAATGTTTCATTCAAGTTTGCACCAAATTCATGGTTCACTGCCCATTGTTTCAGTTCAGCTGCATACTTCAACATGATCTCATTAGACTTCTGGTTGACATTTGCTTATTATTAGTGCTAAGGTTACTGAATGACCACTTACCAATCCATTGATTTTTGGAGTTTTATGTTGTCGATTCATTTGCAGAACCAACTTGTAAAGTAGTTCTTATATGGAAGCCCTCTTAAGACTGAGTAATGTTGTTGTTCCTAGTTTCAGGAATGATGAGCCACCAAGCTCGTGGAGCCAGACCTGATACCAAAAGAAGAGTCCAAACTAAAATTCTTCTGTTTATTCACAGCCACAAAATAAGTCAAGCGCTTTCATTTGCCACACTACAGGACTTTATCAAAATGTTTGGTTTTGATTAAAGTCCTGTAGTGTGGCAGATGAAAGCGCTTGACTTATTTTGTGGCTGCGAATAAATGGAAGAATTTTACTTTGGACTCTTCTTTTGGTGTCAGGTCTGGTTCCACGAGCTTGGTGGCTCCTCATTTCATTGGTTTGCTGTGCCAGTAGTGGTTTGCTAGTTATTGTTTGCTAGTTTCAGGAATGTCAATCTCCACAAAAAAAAGTTTGGATCTGTTTTTACATCTTGATCATACTCCATGGCTGGCTTAAACTTTTCAATTCTACCCAGATGAGTGATCTTGCTTCAGCAGTAACATCAAAACATCTTTTTTTGTTGCACTGTATTGAGAAAGAACTTGCTCTCTAGATGCATTACATTACATTTTCTTAATGGCAGAATGCAGTTTGCTCTTTTAAGCACCATTGGTATTCTTCTTCCCCTGTATTCCTACTTTGTCCTTCCTTTTGCAACTTAGCCCATGCACTTTTGAATACTTCTGTGAGTACATTTTGGTAGTCCATTACATGAGTCTATAACCCTTTTTGTCTTTTTAAACCTTTGTTATTGTTGTTAATACAATAAGCATATTTGCAATATATACCACACAATATGTCCATGTCTTCATTAGCATTAAATGCCTTCCAATTCTCTTTGGGTCTATATTATATGAATGGATGTTTATGATTTTGAATGCTCTAAAGAGCAAAAATGCTAGACCTCAAAGTGCTTCTTGTGAGATTGCAGCACAGTGAAGGTCGGAATATTTGCGCTGTCCTCACTGTAGTGGGATCTCGGAGTTGGTATATATATTTAGCGGGGGGTGTGGGGGGCACAGCCCCCCACAATAACGAGTTTGAGGTCTGGCGTTTTCACTGTTTAGAGCATTCAGTATATTCATATAATATAGACTCTTCTCTTTATGGTAACAGCATTCATCTCCTCCCTATGATGTCATTGTTATAACTGTAATGACATAATCTTGCATTTCCTAGAGCATCCTACTCACCAGCTGACTTTATTTATTATAGAAAACAATGATATAGTATAACTTATTTATTCTCACCTCCAATTATTTTGTTATCCAGGGCAAAAGCGGGATGTATTGTTTAACCAGTTCAATCATTATCGTTATCAGTTCCATGATAATTATTTCCATTATTATTATTATTATTGCATTATTCAGCAGTGTCTGAAGGATTATTATATCATTATTGATCAGTTCCATGATAATTATTTCCATTATTATTATTATTATTGCATTATTCAGCAGTGTCTGAAGGATTATTATATCATTATTGATCAGTTCCATGATAATTATTTCCATTGTTATTATTATTATTATTGCATTATTCAGCAGTGTCTGAAGGATTATTATATCATTATTGATAATTTCCATGATAATTATTTCCATTATTATTATTATTATTATTGCATTATTCAGAAGTGTCTGAAGGATTATTAGATCATTATTGATCAGTTCCATGATAATTATTTCCATTATTATTATTATTATTGCATTATTCAGCAGTGTCTGAAGGATTATTATATCATTATTGATCATTTCCATGATAATTATTTCCATTATTATTATTATTATTATTATTATTATTATTATTGCATTATTCAGCAGTGTCTGAAGGATTATTAGATCATTATTGATCAGTTCCATGATAATTATTTCCATTATTATTATTATTATTGCATTATTCAGCAGTGTCTGAAGGATTATTAGATCATTATTGATCATTTCCATGATAATTATTTCCATTATTATTATTATTATTGCATTATTCAGCAGTGTCTGAAGGATTATTAGATCATTATTGATCATTTCCATGATAATTATTTCCATTATTATTATTATTATTGCATTATTCAGCAGTGTCTGAAGGATTATTAGATCATTATTGATCATTTCCATGATAATTATTTCCATTATTATTATTATTATTGCATTATTCAGCAGTGTCTGAAGGATTATTAGATCATTATTGATCAGTTCCATGATAATTATTTCCATTATTATTATTATTATTGCATTATTCAGCAGTGTCTGAAGGATTATTATATCATTATTGATCATTTCCATGATAATTATTTCCATTATTATTATTGCATTATTCAGCAGTGTCTGAAGGATTATTAGATCATTATTGATCAGTTCCATGATAATTATTTCCATTATTATTATTATTATTGCATTATTCAGCAGTGTCTGAAGGATTATTAGATCATTATTGATCAGTTCCATGATAATTATTTCCATTATTATTATTATTATTATTATTGGATTATTCAGCAGTGTCTGAAGGATTATTAGATCATTATTGATCATTTCCATGATAATTATTTCCATTATTATTATTATTGCATTATTTAGCAGTGTCTGAAGGATTATTATATCATTATTGATCATTTCCATGATAACTATTTCCATTATTATTATTATTGCATTATTCTGCAGTGTCTGAAGGATTATTATATCATTATTGATCATTTCCATTATAATTATTTCCATTATTATTATTATTATTATTGCATTATTCAGCAGTGTCTGAAGGATTATTAGATCATTATTGATCATTTCCATGATAATTATTTCCATTATTATTATTATTATTATTATTGCATTATTCAGCAGTGTCTGAAGGATTATTATATCATTATTGATCATTTCCATGATAATTATTTCCATTATTATTATTATTATTATTGCATTATTCAGCAGTGTCTGAAGGATTATTAGATCATTATTGATCAGTTCCATGATAATTATTTCCATTATTATTATTATTATTGCATTATTCAGCAGTGTCTGAAGGATTATTAGATCATTATTGATCATTTCCATGATAATTATTTCCATTATTATTATTATTATTGCATTATTCAGCAGTGTCTGAAGGATTATTAGATCATTATTGATCATTTCCATGATAATTATTTCCATTATTATTATTATTATTGCATTATTCAGCAGTGTCTGAAGGATTATTAGATCATTATTGATCATTTCCATGATAATTATTTCCATTATTATTATTATTATTATTGCATTATTCAGCAGTGTCTGAAGGATTATTATATCATTATTGATCATTTCCATGATAATTATTTCCATTATTATTATTATTATTATTATTATTGCATTATTCAGCAGTGTCTGAAGGATTATTAGATCATTATTGATCATTTCCATGATAATTATTTCCATTATTATTATTATTACTGCATTATTCGGCAGTGTCTGAAGGATTATTGGATCATTATTGATCAGTTCCATGATAGTTATTTCCATTATTATTATTATTATTATTATTGCATTATTCAGCAGTGTCTGAAGGATTATTATATCATTATTGATAATTTCCATGATAATTATTTCCATTATTATTATTATTATTATTGCATTATTCAGCAGTGTCTGAAGGATTATTAGATCATTATTGATCAGTTCCATGATAATTATTTCCATTATTATTATTATTATTGCATTATTCAGCAGTGTCTGAAGGATTATTAGATCATTATTGATCATTTCCATGATAATTATTTCCATTATTATTATTATTATTGCATTATTCAGCAGTGTCTGAAGGATTATTAGATCATTATTGATCAGTTCCATGATAATTATTTCCATTATTGTTATTATTATTGCATTATTCAGCAGTGTCTGAAGGATTATTATATCATTATTGATCATTTCCATGATAATTATTTCCATTATTATTATTATTATTGCATTATTCAGCAGTGTCTGGAGGATTATTAGATCATTATTGATCAGTTCCATGATAATTATTTCCATTATTATTATTATTATTGCATTATTCAGCAGTGTCTGAAGGATTATTAGATCATTATTGATCATTTCCATGATAATTATTTCCATTATTATTATTATTATTGCATTATTCAGCAGTGTCTGAAGGATTATTATATCATTATTGATCATTTCCATGATAATTATTTCCATGATTATTATTATTATTATTGCATTATTCAGCAGTGTCTGAAGGATTATTAGATCATTATTGATCAGTTCCATGATAATTATTTCCATTATTATTATTATTATTATTGCATTATTCAGCAGTGTCTGAAGGATTATTAGATCATTATTGATCATTTCCATGATAATTATTTCCATTATTATTATTATTGCATTGTTCAGCAGTTTCTGAAGGATTATTAGATCATTATTGATCAGTTCCATAGCTTTGCATATAACACTAGTAAGACTTATGGGTCTGTAGTTTCCAGTGTCTGCAGATGACCCACCTCTGTGCAGAGGGTGACTGTTGCTGTTCTCCATTCATGAGGCATGAACCCTGTTTGGATGCTACAGTTAAATAGCAATTCTAGAGAGCCTGATAGCTCATGTTTCATGCTATTTAGAAGGCATCCTGGGATATTGTCTGATCTCACTGATGCAGTGTTCTTGGCCTTAGAGAGAGCATTAAGGACCTGGTCCCTAGTGATAGCAGGGGGAATATCTGATATTGTTTCATGAGGGAAGGTTGAGGGAGAACGACAGGGCTAAAGTTGGAGATGAATTTGTCAGCTATTAGGTTTGCTATATCATAGGTTCATAGGTAGGTACTAGGCTATTGGCCCTAGGGCCTATACAAGCCTAGCCAAAAAGGTACCCTGGCTTTCACCACCCAAGAAAATTAGTTTCCTATTCCCCTGTCAAGCAGAACCACAGAAGTGATCCCCAGGGTGAATTTTCTATTACCCATCCAATCATCAAGATTTTTCTTGAAGCGTGTTAATGAGGAGCTCTGTTTGACATAGATAGGTAGTCTGTTCCAGAGTATGGGAAGTCTCTGGGACAGGAATCTATCCCTCCAGCATGTTCTGTTTATTGTGGTGACAAGGTTTAGGTCCCTAGAGCATGTAGCTCGGAGGGATTGGAATTTCTTTAAGTGGAGCATGTCCAACAGCTCTGAGTTTGACATAACTTTGTATGTTAGGCAGAGATCACCTCTGAGTAGGCAATATGTGATGGAGTAAAGCTGGAGTTTTTTGAGTCGGTCTGCATAAGGCATCTCTTTGAGGCCAGTAATCCTCTTTGTGAGGTATTTTTGCAGCCTTTCCAGTAGTTGTAGATGTCTTGTGAGGTACATACCAAAAGGAGCGTTGTACTCTATAATGGGTCTAATGAGTGATGAGTAGAGGGGAACAATGACCTCTTTTTTTCTGGATGAGAAACCTTTTGTGATGAGGTGCGCCACATAGAAGGATTTCCTGACCACTGTGGTGATGTGATTATCAACGGAAAGATTACTGTCCACCTGTGTCCCAAGGTCTCTTATCACACTTTCGGTGTTAAGTAGACTAGCGTCTATGTGGTAGTTCATGGGTACAGAGTTTTTACCAAAGGGGATGACAATGCACTTTTTGGCATTGAGCTTGAGACCATGGCTTTGACACCAGGCATCTGTCTCAGTGAGGCCCTTTTGTAGGATGTCCACATCATTAGGAGTTTTCATTATGGCTCTTAGTTTGAGGTCATCTGTGAATTTAGTTAGCCAAGACTTTCTGTGCTAGCCTGTACTTCAGAGAAGTAGATACCAAACAGGAGAGGACCCAGGATTGAACCCTGTGGTACTCCACTTGTCACTGGTCTGAAGTCTGATTTGGAGTCTGCTACTTTCACAGTGTAGGTTCTGTCAGTAAGCCAGCTGGCAACCCATCTTGTGACATAGGGATTTATACCTAGTTTAGTGAGTTTATCTATAATTCCAGAGTGGGGGATGGTGTCGATCACCTTGGCGAGATCTAGATAGGCTGTGTGAACTACCTTACCCACATCTATGGCTTTGGTGACTACTTCAAAGAAGTCTATCAGGTTTAGGAGACATGATCTACCTTTTACAAACCCAAACTGTGTGGGATCCAGAATTTGGAGATCTCCACTGTCTTTGTTTATAAGTTCCATGATGATACATTCCATGGCCTTGCAGACAAGGCTCGTTAGGCTAATGGGGCGGTAGTTCCCTGAATCTGTTGTGCCCCCCCCCCCCTTTGTGGACTGGGATAACCGTCGCGGTGCGCCACTCAATGGGCACAAAACCTGAGGTGAGGCTATGATTGAACATGGTACTTAGGTGGGGTGCCAGTTCATTCTGTAGTTTGTGTAGAAGGCAACCTGGGATGTTGTCAGGTCCCATGGATGCTGTGTTCTTGGCTTTGGAGAGTGAAGTTTTTACCTGTGCAGCTGTGATTACAGGAACTTTGCATTCTTCCTGTATAAAGATGGACCCTTTAGGGGTGAGAGGGGGTAAAGTTATCCTTGAACCTATCTGCCAGGATGTTGGCAATATCAGTTGGTTCTGTATATTTAGTGTCATTGTGCTGTAACTCAGAGCAGATCTGAGTGTTGCCATTGAGATTCTTGACTTAGCTATAGAATGCTTTGTGGTTGTCTTTAGAATCTGTGGCGATTTTGTTTTCATAACTAGCTTTGGAGGATTTTATGAGGGATCTCCGCTTCTTACTGAGGCTGACCAGGGAGTTCCTCGAATTGTGGGATTTTACTCTTTTTTTTTTTTTTTGCAACAGTTTCTTTCTTCTGTTGTAGAATTTGTTTATGGCAGAAGACCACCAGATTGGCTTCCTTTTTTTGAAGGATAGCATCTTGGTTCTGTTAGGGATAGCACGATCCATGCACTCGTGTAAGTGCTTATAAAGTGCATTTGTGTAGAAATCAGCAGTCGTACCTCTATTGTCCATATGCATGGGTGTCTTGAAATTTGCCACTTCTGTCTTAAGAAGCGTGAAGTTGGATTGGAGAAATTTTTTACGGTTGTTTTCCTAATGGGGGGTGGGAGCGGGATATGGATGTCTAGGGTGATTAGCTTGTGGTCGGATATGACCAACGAGGAGCTGACCTCTGGTGTGGAACACCTGTCGCCCACGTTAGTGATGACCAGGTCTAGGATATTGCTGCCCCTGGTGGTGGTGTTGATAAGTTGATCCAAGGTGCTGGAATTGATGATTTCCAGAAAACGTTGAACAAAAGAGTTGGTACATGAGTAGTTTTCCCAGTTAATGGTAGCCTAGTTGAAATCACCCATTATTAGAGTGTTGTGTTGTACCTTAATATTTTCCAATGTATCAAGAAAAGAGGAGTGGGAATCCTGGGGCATGGTGGGGGGTCTGTAGCAAGCTACAATCTGGATTGCGGTTTTGCCCAGAGTTAGTTGAACTTGGATAATCTCAGATACATTATGCTGAGCAACTAGCTTGGAGGTGTGGATATCCTTAATGAATATGGACACGCCTCCACCTTTAGTATTTTGGTCCAGGTTTGGTGGTTGAAAGGTGTGGTATGAATTATAGCCTGGTAATGCAGGGTTGCTCTCTGGAGCTTTGAACCAGGTCTCTGTCACTGCACAGATGTCAGTGTTCTCCATTTTAAGGAGTGCCTTGAGTGAGTGCATTTTGAGGTTTAGACTTCTAGCATTGAGTAGCATTACCCTCAGATTTTGCTTGCTTGTACCTGTTACAGTGATGAATTTGTCATTTGAACCTTGCCTAAAAAATGCACTATAGGGGTGGCAAGAGCCTTTAACAGTATCCGGAATCCCAAGGGCAACAGGTGCAGGCCATCTCTAGCAAAACAGCGTGGTCTGTCGATCATGTCATCCCAGGCAGACAGATACTGGATTCCCTTAGAATGACACCAGAAGCTTAGCCAATTTTTAAAGTCAATCATTTTGTCCTTGTACTGTGGTATCATTCTGGGTGATGGCAGGATGCTACTCAGGGCTAGAGTCATACCTGCCTGGGTTACAAGAACAAAGAGCTCCTCCATGTCTCTTTTCATGTAGTCCAGGAAGGTACATCTCAGGTCATTCACACTAACATGGACAATGACAGAGTCATATTTGTACTTGTTGTGGAGTTACCTGAGTGCGTGCATTATGTGGCGGATCCTGGCACTCGACAGGCAGCTGACAGTAACTTTCTCCTTGTTTAGCTTGGTGAGTGGAACATCAGTGTGCCTGACTATAGAGTCACCTATGATTAGAGTGTTGGGTACCTTATGCCTTATGGGCTGTAGTTGAGTAGCACACTGAGTATGTGGGCTATGTGTCATTTGGTTTGTTGGGGGTGGAGGTTGCTTGCATTTCTGCTTCGGAGGTCTCGGTTGTTTGGGCAGATTTTTACTGAGAGCCTCTGCGAATGTAGGTGTGTGTTTTGTGCTTCTGTGTGTGTGTGTGTGTGTGTGTGTGTGTTTTGGTGGTGTAGGTTTTGAGGGACTATGTGATAAATGTGGTGCGGTGCAAGTGTTAACCTTCTCCTCTTGACTGTCTAGTCCAGTCTTCGGTGAAGAGAGCTTTGCTTCCAGTTTGGCTATATAAGTGCATCTCTCACAGGTCATAGTGTTGGGTGGTAGGAGGAGAGGGTTGTCTGTGTACATGAGGCAATTGCTGCATTGTCCCAAGATGTCCAGATTCATCAGGTAGACAGGAGAAAACATCGGGAGCTGACCCTTAGACATGCCTGAATAGGTTCTTATTTATTAAGTACTAAAAACTGTTTTCCTCTAGACAAGTGAGGAACGTTGAGTGCTGTAGTAACTTGTAACTTGTTTAGTGCTTACAACGAGTTCTGAACAAGTGCTGAGCTCAAAGAAACAGATTTAAATGCTAAAACTAAAAAGCTGGCTAGTTGCAAGGGAAAATTTGAAGAAAAGACTTTATGGTGCCAGGAATAGTTTAACCCTGGTTAAGGGGGGGGGGCTCAGGAGCTCACAAACAGTCCTGGACACAGCAAATCCATATCTGGACAAGACCTGCCACAGGGAAGGAGAGAAGCAAGCTTAGAATTTTTTTTCAGTAAAAGTGGAAATGGAGAGAGCTGGAACAGAAGTTAATTCAACTTTAAGAATCCGAGTGGGTTGGCTTTCACAAATGTCCTCTATTAGATTGCATGAACTAATGACACTAGACTGGGAGGAGTGTCACAGATCAAATATACAGTATGTTCGGGTTCAGTATAGGTGGCTCCATTTACAATGAGCTCTGCACACAATTGTGTATTGCCTTTGAGGTTTCAAACATAGCTGAAGAATGCCTTGCGTTTGTCCTTGGCTTGGAAGGCCAAATTTACCTCAAATTTGGCTTTGGTAAAGTTTATTTGTCCCTGAGTTCTTTGTTTAGTTTTATGAGAGTGGTTTTATCCTGCTGGGTGCTGCACCTACTAATTTTTGCCATGATTGTCTTCCTTCTGTTATACAGCCTGTTGATTTTGTGATTCCACCAGGGTGGCTTGTTTTTTTAATTAGTTCTGTACTTCTTCCTGCTGGGTACAGCTACCTCTATGCAGCTATTAACATGCTTGCATAGCATTTCTGAGAACAGTTCTGCATAGGCAGCAGTGTTCTTAGGGTTTATGGGGGCTTCAGATTTTGCCAGCTTATCACTTAATAGCAGAAAGTTAGCCTTAGAGCAGTTCCTGGATATTCCAGGGTTAGCTGGGGGCCAGTTTTTAGTTTTAATTCAAAGGAGATATTTTTGTGGTCTGACTTTACCAGAGAAGACATTATACTAGGTGGTGTGTAGCACTCTCTCATATTAGTGAGGACCAGATCCAGTATGGTTGCACCCCTCGTTGGTGTATTGACAATCTTCTCCATGAAGTTTGTGTTTACAAAATCCAGGAATCTCTTTGCCTGTACAGTTGGTGTTGTATGAGATTCCCAGTTAATAGTTGGGTAATTAAAGTCATCCATGAATATGGTATTAGATTAGATGGTGAGTGTTTCCAATAAGTTTAAATACATGGTATGTTTTTTCCTCGGTCATTGACGGGGACCTATATCTTGCAAGGAAGTGGTGTTGGATTTTGTCTATGCTAATTTGAACATGGAGCAGCTCAAGTGCATTGTCCTGTTTGACCAGCCTTGAAGTATATTTATTTTTGATGTAAATAAAGATGCTTCCACCTGTAGTCCCTGTTTGTGTAGTAACTGGTCTAAATCTGTGGAAGGCATTATAAGCTTTCATGCTGACAGGACTAGGGGCTTCAGAGTGTTTAAATAGAAGCCAAAGCAAGCAGCACTAGTATGGATACAGGAGAAAGAATGTTATCTGGAACACCAGGAACACAGGGGAGCAGAGGCATGCTATCCGCACAGTACATAGGCACACCACCACACTTCATAGTAATCCTTTGCTTTTAAGCACTAGAGGTTTTTAACAAGCACTTTCAGTGTTAATACAGATACCCCAAGGAAAGGCTGGCATTATCCTGTAAACAGAATGAGACAAAAGGATGCTGCCTCTCAGGCCAGTGGCAGGTAAGTGACAGATTACAGTTGAGTGGCTTACACTGGGACAGCTGAGCACTAAGAAGTCCAGAAATAGATGCATTCAGTAGAGTCACCCTGGAAGTAGGCGTTCTGCAGAGAATTTGACACAGCCAACCAGTGCGCTCCCCTGCACGATGATTTATCCTGAAGGTCTGCAGAAAGTACCGCTTGGACCAGGGCAAGTTTAAAAAAGTAACCTTGATACAAGAATGGTATGTTCTGACTGCTGTTGGTGAAGCAAGGCTGAGCAGAAAGTAGCAGTGATGGACAGACTAAAGCTAGATAGCAAACATTAACAAGGACAAATTTTACCACTGGTATGTAGTAGCATGCAATAAGGCTAAAAGCTGTTTTAATCCCATACCATCTACCAGGGAGAAAGAAATGTAACACAGCAGAGAGTGCCATAGATTACTGTGGATTAACAGACAGGCAGGATAAGCAGCAGGCACATAGAAGGACAGAGCGAGCATGAGAGAAGTTAGCAGTCAATAGACTACAAGCATGGATAAAATGTTGACGTGGCATTCTGTGTTTAGGCTGGTAGTTTGGCTGAGGGGTCTCAGAGGAGGAATTTATAAGGACTCTATTTATCCTTTGTTGACCGGGTTAGTACCATTATACTCCTTTCAGGGGAAACCCTACATGGTATTTATAGTACTAGTGGAAATTTTCCCAGGGCATTAAGGAACAGATCTTATTCTTTTTGATAGGTGCTGTGGGATCTTTTACATCCACTTGAGCTACCACCAGCTCATGCAGATGGGACCTCAGTTTAATGTCTCATCTGAAGGCAGGATGAGGGATACAACAGTGGATGCGATGGTTAGAATATGTGAGGAGAAGTGAGAGAGCTGAAATAGCATGTTACTCAGTTACAAGGAGGTCAGGAGCACATAAGATGACCAAGAACAGGAGGCTAGCTGGGTGCAGAAGGGATGATGAAAGGAGAGGGAGTATGTAAGCAGGAATGGTTCAGCAAGACCTGCACACAGGTAATCAAAGCAGGAAGGACAAGAAAGACAGAAGTAGAGGAGAGGAGTGAATAGAAGACCAAAAGCAAGTAAGAAATAGTGTGTAGTGCAGTCAGGCAGAGGAGAGGAAGGAAGGTGTGGAGAAATGCATGATTAAGAAAATAGGTTGAACGATCCTACAGGAAGGAAAAATGGGGCACAGAATACTTAACAAAAGGTGATCTGATGAGTGAACTATTGGAGACACCAGCAAAGGTAAGAGAGGAGGCAAAAAGGATGATAATGTGGGAGGACTGAGCACTGGTAAGGAAATCATCAGGATTTTGAAAATGTGAAAGAAAGAGCACAGGACTGGAGAATAGAAAATAAGTGACAGATGAGAGAGACTGCAGACAAACCAGTAAGCAGAAGGACTAGTCAGAAGGATCAAACAGCAAGAATGTAAAGCAGTGGTTCTGGTAGGTGGGTTAAGGAGAGCTAGCACAGACACTGTTTGCGGGTGTGGGGGTGATAATCAGAATATTATTCACCAAGGGCATTAGATGGGGATAAAGAGTGTGTGCATGGGTCTTGTTATGATGAGCATGATATCAGAGCTGTTAATAGAAAGATCCATGGAGGATGTGGCCAAAATGATGGCAAAGGAAAAGAAGCACTCCATTGTGCGGTGCATGAAGCAGTGAATGAATTATCAATGCAGTCACAGCTGATGAGACAGAAAAAAGTCTAAGAGAGGTAGCAGATAGGTGTGGAACCAAGGCCTATACAGTGGTGCTGTTATTGAATGTAAAGCACTGTTGATATATATGTTAGCAGTGCTGTCAGGCTGTAGACCAAGAGGCAGGGGCACAGTTTGTTGGAAGCTGTCAGGAGGTTTGGCCTAATCCTATAACAAGGATACATGCCACTTAAATCTACAGTGGGCAGTCCTAACAAATCTGGGCTCAGAAGATACTTCCAGATGATAATACCTTTAAGTTGAAATGAAAATGAAGCAGTTTGTGTAAAGCAAAAATTACAGAAATGAAACAGTGCAGGACAAGAGACAACAAGATGGTAAGGTAAAGATGAGCAGGAAGACAAAGGCAGTCAAAAATGGTCATGGCTGTAAAATTGTTCTATACAATATCAGACACTACAAGAAGAGGGGCTATGAACATCAGCAAATAAAAGGGACTGGAAAAAGTGACAGCTCATGGAAGGGAGCACAAACAATACAGAAACGGGGAAATCAAAAGAAGTGGAAAACTGCAATAGAACATGAAATAATGGAACAGGTTAACATCTTCAAGTATCTGGGAGGGCTGGTTCAGGAGAAGGGAAGTCTAAATTAGGAGGTCAAAGCTAGAATCAGAGGGGCTGCAGCCAGTTGGCATAAAGTGGAGGATGGTGTTCTGCAGAGAATTTGACACAGCCAATCAATGGGTTAGTGCTTGAGAAGAATGACAAAGAACCTGAATAGTGGTGTGACCACTGCTACTGAAGAACACAAAAAACGGACAGTGAAGGCAGAGGAGCTGAGAAAGCTTGAGGTGAGATGAAGTGCATGAGATGGGTAATAAGATGCTCAAAATGTGACAGATAAAGAAATGAGAACATCTGAGAAGTTAAGGTAGCACAAGTTGCAGAGAAGGACAAGAAGAACTGATTACAATTGTTCAGTCACATGTTTGAGATGGTCAGCAAAGCAATGGATGAGGGCAAAATGGTTCTCACTGCCTACCTTGACCTGGCCAAGGCATTTGACACAATACCTGACTCGGGCATTGTTAACAAACTCAAGTAGTTAGGTGCAAACTCATATGTCACATGGTGGATAGACAGCTGGCTCACAGACAGGACCCAGGAAGTTAAAACTGGGGATTCCACCTCTACAAAGTGGCCAGTCACAAGTGGAGTCCCTTAGGGATCAGTCTTTGGACCACTCCTTTTTGGCATTTACTTCTCTTAAGACAAGGTCAGTGTCAATTGTCTCTGGCTGACTAAATTTGCAGATGATTGCAAATTAAGAGCTGTCTTTGAATCCCACATAGACACAAATGTTCTCTAGGTAGGGCTGACACAGACAAACAACTGGGGTCAGAGCCATGGACAAAAGCTAAATGCCAAAAAATGGATATTAGTATCCTTCAGGAAGTCATCCACCCCTGGTAACTATCATATTAACAACACACCCCTTAGATTTGACCCAGTAGTCAGGGACTTGGGGACACACACAGACAGTAATCTAGCTTTTGACCATCATGTTTCTACAGCAGTAAGGGAATCATCCTATGTTCCGCAACTTATGAACACAGGTATTGCATATAGGTCCAAGGAAGTCATTGTTCCACTGTATTCGACATTCATCAGACCTATCATTGAGTACAATGCCTCCTTTAGTATGTACCTAATCAGGCATATCCAACAAATGGAATGTCCACAGATGTTCCTCACTAAAAGAATATAGGGAGTAAGTAAAATGTTTTTTGCAGACTGCCTTAGGGCCCTATCCCTCTATTATGTCTCCTACAGGCGGTTGAGGGGAGATCTATGCCTGGCGTTCAAGGCATTTTCAGAGACCATGCTGATGGACTTCCTGCATATCAGCAAAATAAACAACACCAGAATTACCCATTCTAAAGACTTAAACCTTGCCTGTTATACAAACAGGACTTGCTGGAGAGACAGACATGTGTCCCAGAGACTACCCTGTGTCTGGTGCAGGCTTCCATTCCATGTGAAGCAGAGTTCCTCTCTAACCCAATTCAAGTGTAACTAGGACAATTGGATGGGGAAGAGGAAATTTTTCCCTGGCTGGGCATCTATGTCTGTAATGGAGACAGGAGATTTGGGATGTATGACTAGGCTTCAAATGGCCCTTGCGGTCATTCGCCTAGTAAACAGCAATGAACCTGTGAACCTATAATGAATTAAGCAATGGAAAGAGCTTTTAGTTTCTTGCAGTTCTGTTAGTGGCCATTTGATTTATTTATTTTAATTCTTAAGTGAATTTCCTCTAATATTGTTCCTTTTGATTTACATTTCTGTTCACCTGGATATGTAGCTGGAAACACGTGCAGCTGGTACAAGCATAAATTGATTAACACAGGCCCATCTACTCTAACCAGAAGACTGTTTCCCATTAATAGTTCAAACCTCTTTCACATATTTCATTACTACCCTTTGAATACCTAATTTAGTATTGTTTGCTGCATGTTAATAACACACCAGAAAATGAGTTTTGTTCTGCATAGCTCTTGTTACTCAAACTATTCCAGATACTTGGCTGTGCATAAGATGTGGAGAAGGTATATAGCTGCAAATGTTAGCAGTGTGAAACTTGAAGTGATATACACAGGAACAGATATGAAAAAGCAAAACAAATGTAAATGATATGATACTGGATCTGTGACATAACTAAAGGTTGAAGGAACTAAATGTCTTGGTGAGATAAGAGAACCTGAAAATTCTATTAGATAAAGTAAAATTATTAGGGTGAGATCTTAACACACAGTACTTTTTAAATTTCAACCTTATTACGTGAGCTTCAAGCTAAACCACTTCTCATGAATCACACTTCCTGAGCTAGCAGAACATGGGTGGAGTTACAAGGAAATACATTGCCACAAGGATTCAGACTTTATTGACAGAAGTACTTCAGCAGCATGATGTCTGTGTATAAGTGCGTAAGCAGTGATGCACGTGTTCTTACAGAGAAAAACATTTACATATAAAAACAGCAAATTACTGTACATGCAGCTTTATTAATTTTAACTGTTCCTTTACCTCAATGATTATCTGACAGCAAACGGCTGCATTTACAGCTTGAATGGCTACAGTAAAATTAATGATATCATAGAGTAATAGCTAAATACTAAGATATCAGTTTACAGACCATTACAAGCCTAGTCAATAATCAGAGATTAGACTTCAACCTTATACCTTGTGCCTGTGAGGAAAAGACCTTAACCATTATACCAACCCTCCACAAAAGCTCTACTCGTATCAAGGTTATATCACCCCAGATGGGAATTCGAACCTACAATCCTTGGTTTACGAGGCCAGTGCCTTATCCATTAGGCCACTGGGGACAGACATTAGGCCATGTCATTGCCCCCATCAGGATTTCTAAAGTTCAAGATGCCCAACAGGTTTTAAAAAAATGAAGGTTGCCAAGGAGGCAAGGGCAGAGACACAGAATAAGGTAAACAGAGAAAGTGGGAGATGTAGCCATGAATGAGAGACCAAGGAGAAGGAGGTTAGGGTGGAAGCAGAGATGCACAGAATACTGACATGTCTTAAAGAGAAGACAAAGACGGAGGCAGAGGTGACCAGGCAAGAGACAACAGAGCATTAGGAAGGGGACGTGGGGGGGATGTAGTCTGATGGGAAAGGTAGGGTGGAAAAGACAAAAGTGGAGAAGTCTTGTAGGAATTGCACAGGAGGAATGTGAAATAACTTAAGTAAAGAAATCTGGATGGACAATTTCAGGAAAGACAAAATGGAAGACTGAGAAAGATGGAAGTGAAGGTAGGAATAGTACAGACAGGAGGAATAATGGCATGGTGCAAGAAGAGTGCAGTGGAGAGGAGAAGCCAATGTGTGGAAAGAGATGGGTTTGGTGATTATAAACTCAGTCACAAAGGAATCCGGAGTCTACATAAGACAAAGAAAGAGATTAGACTTTAGAGAAACTGGTTTTGTGTATTACATTTAGTAAAAAAATGGTTAAAGGTGACCCAAATGACCATTTATTGGTAAATGTAAGTATTTTGTTTGTCAACATGCTGTGAGACTTGCTAGAGGATTAATTTCAGCCATAACCTGGGCCATATGGTAAAAACAAATATACAACAGGTGTACATAGGTACATCATAATCTAAGTAAGTAGGCTTTATATGGTAGGTTTACATACATAATCATAATCTCAAAACAAAAGGTATGCATAGACACATTACAATCTCAGTAAGCAGACATCTGTAGGATAGACAAATATATGGAAGGTCTTCTTCTTTCAGCTTTTCCCAGTTAGGGGTCACCACAGCAGATCACCCGTCTGCTCATGGTTGGCAGTGAAGTTTTATGGTGTTGAGTTGCCAGCCTGGTGCCCAACCTTTTACAGGAGGCACACACATGCACACACTCATGCCTAGGTCCAATTTAGAGTGTCCAATCCACCTACAGCATGTCTTTGGGATGTGGGAGGAAACCGGAGCACCTGGAGAAAACCCACATAACCACAGGGAGGACATGCAGACTCCGCACAGAAGGCACCCCAGCCAAGAATCGAACTGGAGAACCTCTTGCTGTGAGGGGGCAATGCTAACTGCTGCACCACTGTGGCCGTCCAGACAAATATATTGAAGGTACTTAAACTATAAGTATTCTCAATAGTGTAAATATTAAGAAATAATGTTTATAATGTACATATAGTTCTGACATAATGAAAAAGCTTTATGTTCTCTAGCACAGGGGTGACTTCCTAAAAACTGCATCAAAAGCTAAAAATACTGCATCAGTCTTTGAATATATCTTAGATAGCATGAAGCATGATTTAGCCGCCTGCCTGTAACAGCATTATACAACCTCAGCCTCCATACAGATTTTGTACCAAGCAAATGGAGAACAGTTACAGTCATTACCCTGCATAACTGAGGATCTTCCATAGAACCAGACAATTACAGACCTATAAGTCTGACCAGCCCCATATGCAAAACCATGTAAAGAGTTGTCATAGAACTAATCAATAATGACAAAGGGACCCTCCAAACACTGGACCTATCTCAGTTTGGACTTGTCAAGGTCAGATCATGCTTACTGAACCTTGTGGACTCTTTTGAAAAGGTCACCAAAGCAATAGATGAAGGTAAAAGGTAAAATGGTACACACTGCATACCTTGACCTGGCCAAAACCTTTGACAAAATCCCTTACTCAGGCATATTACAAAAGTTAAATAAACTGGAAATAAACCCCCCATTGCACTAACTAGATTGCCAGATGGCTCACAGATAGGACTCAGGAAAGCAAAATAGGAGACGTTACCTCCACAAACAAACCAGTCAGCATTGGATCTCCCAGGTTCTGTGTTGGGAACTCTTCTGTTTGGCATCTATTTCTCTGAAGTAAAAGCCAATACCAAAGAAGACTGCAAGCTTGGAGCAGTCATTGAATCACCAAAGGACTTATCCATCCTGCTGGAAGATTTGTCCCAAACAAATAACTGTTGCTAAAATCATGGACTGAAACTTATGCCAAAAAAGATATTATCATATACATTCAGAAGTTATCTACTCCATGGAACTACCACATTGACAATAGGCTCCTAAGAGCTGATCTGTTTGTTCAAAATATGGGAACTTACATGGACAATGACCATTGAATTACATGGACATGTTCATCTAACGTGTTCATTGTAATAAGAAAGTCTTTCTATATTGCACAGCTTATAAACAAAGGAATTGTGCTTAGATGTCATTGTTCCCTTTTACTCAGGATACATTAGGCCAGTCATTGAGTATAACGCCACTTTTGGCATATATCTGTCCAGACATGCAGCAACTGGAATGCAAAGGATACAAGGCCTAAGCAATATGTCTTACATGGACTGATTCAAAGATCTGCCACTATATTTGATATCCTACACAGTACTAAGAGGTGACCTGTGCCTGGCATGGAAGTCATTTTCTGACCCAATACTGATGGATTTACTGCACGTCAGCAAGTTAAATGGTATGAGAAATACTCAGTCTAGGGATCTAAATTTCTTCAATTACAGACTGGTTTGAAGGGACAGGTTTTTTTTTTTTTTTTGCAGACAATAGCACTGCTCTGGAACAGACTCCTCATCACTGTCTATATTCAATTGCAACTTGGATCTACTGATGGGAAACAGAAAACATACCACAGGACTTCCTTCTGTACTACTAATAGAGGCATCTCCTAAATGGTTTATCCCATACATGGGTCCCCACTAATTATCTAGGGTATGATTCCTGTCATTCTCACTAGGGATAATGTAGAAGTATTAACCATGGGATGGTTAAGGCCAATCAAACACTAAATAGGGTAGGTTAATTTAAGCATCAAAAAGGGAAATTGGCTAGATTTAAAATAGTCCACAAGGTCAGCTAGCCTACTACTTACCAATGAACCTATGAATACACATTGTAGTACATGTATACACCTGTGATGTGTCAGTGAAGACTACTGGGTGGTAGGAGGCAGGACCAGAGAGTTGACAGAGAGTTTCCAGGTGGGGCAGGTCAAGGTAGTATTCTCAGAAGTATGACCTGTAGCTAGAACACTGAATAAATTGAAGATTATGGAGAATAATGACATGCTGTGGCAGTGGGCAAGGGCAAAAGGTAAGGGGCTGGTAGTGGGAAGGGGGAGACCTAGCAGATAGGCATATCTGTGAAAAGGGCAGTCTTGCCATCTTATCCTTAAAAGGACAATAGTGTTTAGAGCTTCATGCTACAGCTGAAATGTATGTCTCATCAATCATACTTGTAAGCAAAGATAGATGGGAGAGATAGGGGATAGGTGTTTCGATAGTGCAGAGAAAGAAAAAACAGACACAGACTGTAACTGAAGACCAAAAAAGGGGACATGGATATTAGTTTGAAAGACTTAACTTTACAAATTAAAGCAGTTGGAGTAAGAAGACAGTGGATTTGATGGCAGTTATCTAGAATGGGGATGGGGACATTACTGGTATCAGTGAAATACAGGACAATGATGAGAGACATAAGACATAGACAAGCCAATGTATGGGTTGTCAAGAGTAACACATAAGGGAGAAATGGGGTACAGTAATAGTCTACGTAAATGAGGACAACACATGTGAGGTTAGAGAAAGAATGCCAAACTAGGAATGTGGCAAGGGATAGCCTGGGATGGAAGCTAAATCACAGTGAACTGTGCACTAATCACAATAAGGGAGGAGGATGAGAGACTGGAGGAGAGAGTAAAATGAGTCAGTGGAAAAAGTAATACATATGGGGAGATGTGGATCTGCCACATGACACTAGGAGATCCCAAGCACCAGGGTAGGGAGGAAGAAGAGGTTCAGCAAACTGCTGCAGGACTGTGATCCTAACAAATGCAGATGGGGTGTCACAAATGTTCAGATTAAGGTGCAGTTAGACAACAGTCATCCTGCTACTGAGCAGTTTGGAGTAGAAGAAAGCCTAATCATAAAATTATAAAGACAATTTTACAAGAGTGGATAAGCCGTGGGGGGGGGGGGTAGTCAAGGATGAGTTAGTAGACTGAAAGCAAATCAAGGACATAAGCCATTGCAATGGGTCAGTGATTGAGTAGTCAGAGCTGTGGACACAGATGTAAGGGGGAGAAAAAACAGAACATAAATGTGGGTACATATGAATGTAAGACTAGCAATTAGGGTAACTGATGGGGCTTGCAAGCACTAGAAAAAAGGAGGAGGGAAGTGGAAGAACTGATACTGTACAGGAAGGCCAGAAAAAGGGTAACACATATGGAAAGAGTAGGAAAGACTAAAGCTGAAAAGGAGTTAGCAGAATAGATCAAATAGGGAAAATACTTTGTATGTACATAGCAGAAAAAAAGGAAGAGCCAAATTAGGCAGGTTGTGCAATGATGAGAAGATCATAAGGTCAGAGAAGACTAAGAAGGAGATCATAAGGTGAGAGAAGACTGATAAGAAGGAGATCATAAGGTCAGAGAAGACTGATAAGAAGGAGATCATAAGGTCAGAGAGGCCTAATAAGAAGGAGATCATAAGGTCAGAGAAGCCTGATAAGGAGGAGATCATAAGTTCAGAGAAGACTGATAAGAAGGAGATCATAAGGTGAGAGAAGACTGATAATAAGGAGATCATAAGGTCAGAGAAGCCTGATAAGAAGGAGATCATAAGGTCAGAGAAGCCTGATAAGGAGGAGATCATAAGGTCAGAGATGACTGATGAGAAGGAGATCATAAGGTCAGAGATGACTGATAAGATGGAGATCATAAGGTGAGAGAAGCCTGATAAGGAGGAGATCATAAGGTCAGAGAAGACTGATAAGAAGGAGATCATAAAGTCAGAGATGACTTTTAATAAGGAGATCATAAGGTCAGAAAAGACTGATAAGAAGGAGATCATAAGGTCAGAGAAACCTGATAAGGAGGAGATCATAAGGTCAGAGGTGACTGATAAGTAGGAGATCATAAGGTCAGAGGTGACTGATAAGAAGGAGATCATAAGGTCAGAGATGACTGATAAGAAGGAGATCATAAGGTCAGAGATGACTGATAAGAAGGAGATCATAAGGTCAGAGATGACTGATAAGAAGGAGATCATAGGGTCAGAGAAGACTGATAAGAAGGAGATCATAAGGTCAGAGAAGATTGATAAGGAGGAGATAATAAGGTCAGAGGTGACTGATAAGAAGGAGATCATAAGGTCAGAGATGACTGATAAGAAGGAGATCATAAGGTCAGAGAAGACTGATAAGAAAGAGAGTTATCAAATGAAGATTTTGCTTTGGTTTTCACTAGGAAAAGCAAGGAGTGGGTGCCATGATAGGAAAGATGGAGGAAAGGCAAAATGGGAAGAACAGCAAACAGACATCAAAACAGGGAGAGAAGAGGTTCAGAGGAAGCTGTCTGCCCTTAAGATGGATACAGTACAAGGACCAGATGGGCTGCCTCCCAGAGTGCTGAGGAATCTGTCAAGTATATTGGCAGACTCTGTGATGGAGGCTGTCAACAGATGACTTGTGTAGAAGAGACAGGTAGAATGCAGAAATTGTGGTATAGTTGTATGGGGGGGGGGTAGAAGCAAAATATCTGGGAAACTGCAAGCCTTTTAACTTAAGAACAGTGTCAGAGAAACTCAAGGAGAGAAATATGTGAGGAAGCCTTGTGGCATTTCTAGTTTACAGCAATAACAATAACAACAATCCATATATGTTCATTCATAGCCAAAAGGAACTATCAGTTCCACCTTGACAAATTTTATGATTGAGGCACAGATGAACGTGACAAGGTAGCAATACCAGTTTATGTCTATGTGGGCTTCAACTTTGACTCAGTTCCACACAGGAGTCATTTTCAACCTATTAACTGCATGATCAAGGTCAAAGCCAAATATTATGAGGGACACTTTTTAAATATGCACTCTATTAACTTAAACATTTTGCAGGATAAAAGTGCTTGAATTTAAATGTGTTTTTTGAAGTTCAGTAAGCCTATAATTGGAATGACTATCATCAGTTGGTCACTGCAATTAACTTTTTTTGAAAACATCATAAATTCTTGAAGGACCACAACAAAAGGATAGCTGTAAAGCATGAAGACTTCCATGAAAGTGGAGTAGTTGGAGAGGCACCCAGTTTGAAGAACTGCATGGGTGAATGGTAGTGCAGAGTGTTGTGTTGTGGTGTGAAGAGCAGTGTCAGAAATTAGGCAAGAAACTAGTAAAGTACTATATAACTCTGTCCTAGATCCAGTACTACATGGGTCTGTCCTAGATCCAGTACTCTTCATTGTGTTTCTCTTAGATATAACTGAGGGACTAGAGAACAGGACTGGTTGGCCTGCTATCGACACAAAGATAGGTGCAGCAGTGCAGGATGGAGAGAAGAATCCAAAGAAGGATTTGTAAATGAGAGGGCAGAAAGGTGTCTGTTGAGGTTCAAGGCAAAAAAAAAAAAAAAAAAAGCAAAGTACTGCACTTTGGCTACAATAACTCTTGTATGAAGTGTCAGCTGAGAGGGCATGGAACAGATGACAACAGATCAGTCAAAAAATCAGTTTGAGTTGATAACAACCAGACTTGAGCATGGGTATCAGATTGAAAGGGCAGTGCTCACAGCAAACAAAATGCTGGATGAAAATTGTTTACTGTTTTATTTTATACATTTGTTAACAGGGTAAGCCCACTGTTCACAAGTGTCCCTTGTAGAGGGCAGTGAAAGGAATGAAACTCTGACCCATGGCTATGGGAAGCAGCTTGTTAACAGCTCAGAACCTTAATCCTCTGCACTAACTGCCAGAATGTACTCAGGAGAATTGACTCCAGAAGCAAAGAGGTAATGCTTTTACTATGTTAGGCTTTGGTTAGGCCATACTTTGAGTACTGAATGGATTTTTCTGAGGTCACATAAGAAAAGGATCTCTGTCTGTCACATGGAATCCAGAAGAAAGCCACCAGACTGAACAAATGGACCAGAGAATGAGAAAAATGACCAGAGAAAATTTCAGCTACAGCTCTTCCCACTTGGGATGAAGGACAGGAAACATGATATTGAGGCATTAAATTTTGTCAAAGAAATGACACAGGGACATTTTGTACAGGAAGGACAAAATTGAAAGGAGGATTCACAGACAGGAGATTATAAGAACTAATTACTTCCTGAAAGTGTAACAGTACTTTTTATAGAGTGGGTGGGTTCTGGATCCATGGAATGAACTACAAGAATGGGTATCGGATAGGGAATCCAAAGTTCCTTTAGATTCAGGAGGACATGAAATATGAAAAAAGTGAAATGGGGAAGATTTAAAACGGCAGATTAACTAAGCTTATTATGACTTTTTTGCCATGGCACAAACATAATGTGAATAAAGTAAAGCGGTCACCATTCTGAAGTCGAGTGTTTCAGAAATAACAATGAATCACAGGGACTTACATCAGTACTAAAAGAATTGTCAGGTAGAGTAGTAGGATTCTAAGAAAACCAATATTTCTTTATCCCCCCCCCTACCTATTGACTATAAGCCCTCCTGTAACTCAAGCCACCCATTCTTGACCATCGGTGAAAATTGGTCATGGGAGACAGCATTTAAACAGCTATTAGGGTTTTCTTGCAGACATGCAACCTGCAGTGTTGGACCTTTGATGCTTGAGTGTTTCCATCTATGCACAAATTATTGTTAAAGAGCCACATGTTGTTTGGTAAGAGATGCACACCTAGCCCTTGCTCAAAGTCCAGTAGCTTGACTTCCAAGAGATGGAGCACATGATGGAACCATGATGACCAGCACTACCCTCCCAGGGTGGATGAACAGCCATTGGTCTCTTCACTTACATCATCAGGTTGGCTTCTCCAGCACCCATGCAACTATTTGAATCCAGAATATCTGTGCTATTTTCAGCACTTCATCCTTTTACAGAAACCAGGATAATTAACTAAGACCATGGACCTACAGAATTACATAAAACTATCTGGCAATTACAGCAAAGGATTAAGGCTTAGAGCTATCTATTTCATATGGTACACAGTTTGATTCTGGGAGTTTCCATTTACATATTGTGTGGCTCTGAGCAAGTCACTTAATAAAACAGTACTTTGGGGTACTTGGGAAATTGAGCTAGACTCTTCTAATACCTTACAGACTGCATCACTTGTAAAGACCAATGAAGCTTTGCTGGATACATACCCTTAAATCACTGATTGTGATTTGTAAAGGCTATCAAAAATTACTTTTCAGTACACCTACAAATATATCTTAATTTTACGGAGACAGCAGTAGTACTGTCACTTGCAATTCTTTTCTTCATCTCAGCCATCATTTCTCATCAAAGCTGGTCCTGAATACATAAACAACTGTATCTTTCTTTTTGTTTAAGCAAAATTTTGACAAAAATGCATAAGAAGGCATAACCTGCTTTGTTTGTCTTAGACAGAGGCACTAAGGGTTCTTTAGCATGTATATCAAATAGAAATTGTACAAAAAATAATAAATAAATAAAGAAGGAATGTTTCAGGTTCACATAACCATTCCTTAAAATTCATCAGAGCAAGTGAATAAACCTGATCTGGACCCAGCCTTATCACTCAATTCTAACTCTACCTTCCCCCAGCAAAATATCTATAAATTCCATGCAATTAAAATCCTACCATTGCAAACTGGAGCAAAATAAAGTCTATTGTCAGTATCTAACCTTCCCATCCTGTTCTCCCAACTGTTTAATTATGTGTATAAATAAGGCTAGAAAGGCATAATACTCCATACTAGCAGTCAAGGAGACCAGATTATGGTGGTTCATTAACATAAGCAGAAAAACATAAGGCAATTTGGTAAAGCAGATTTAGAAGAGATAGGAAGGAGGTAAGAGAAGATGAGAATGCCCAGGCAGGAGATGGATGGATGGATTGCATGAGAGAAAACATAAAACAGGTAGGCATGACTGTCACAGAAGGCAGGAGAATGGCAATATATGATCCAACAAGCTTATGCCATGTCAAATGGGACAAAGGGCATTGATGATGACTTCATAATGTCAGAATCGGATCACATCTACAAACTGAACCTCAACAACTAACCCATTGTTTTCTACCAGAATAATATGTATCTAACCAACAGTGACACAATGACAGCCATTTAGAATTTCAGTTTATGTTGGTTCTTTCAGATGTATTGTCTTTGCAGAGTTATCAGCATTACCTTCCTTCTTATTTAGTTGCTAGTACAGTTCTTAAAACCAGCATTTGTGTAGCTCAGTGAAACGATCAATTGTATTCTTATATTACACGATGAAAGTTCAACTTATGTTAAACAGTCAACTAATATCTGTATCATGGTATTTGTTTAATTGATTGGTTCAGTTATGACATTTACATATACTTATTAGCCACTGGAACTAAACAGAAATCTCAGCTTTTTATAACACAAAATGTGATCCTTTTTAGTATACATATCACACTGCCTCTGTCTGATTTAGATATATTACTGAAACAATCTTCCTTGTAACTACATGTTTTACTCGTGAAATTCATTCTAACAGACTAAATCAGTATACATTTTTCCAAGTACAATGCAATGTATATCTCACAATCTTATAACTGTATATAAGAAATGAAGTAACATTTGCACTGCTTCTCTTTTCAAGTCGCTGTGCTGTACCTCTAAGTCCATTTTAAAGGAGCTTAAGGAAAAGGTGACCATAACCCAAAGGGACGATTTTTCGTAACCTCCTTGTTTCCGTCCCTTTTCCTTTTCTCTTCACTTTCTTGCTCTTTCCATTTCTTTATTTTCCCCTTTAATTCTTCTTATTCATTGTCCTTTGTATGTATTTCCATTTTCTCCCCCTTTCAATTTTTTTTCTTTTAGGTTTATAGGTTCATAGGTAAGTACTAGGCTAGCTGCCCTTGTGGGCCTTTTAAAGCCTAGCCACTTTCTCTTTTTGTGTTCCAATTAACCTATCTCATTTAGCTAGGGATTGGCCTTACCCATCTCATGGTCAATAATTATGTATTACCCCTAAAGAAAATAATGGGAATCATACCATAGATCATTTGTGGAACCCCTGCATGGGATAAAGCATTTATGAGCTGTATCTGACAATTATTATACACAGGATAATCATGGGATACATTTTCTCTTTCCCATCCATAGATCCACGTTGTGATTGAATATGGACAAGGATGAACTTTGTTTTATGTGGTTGGAGATTCTGTTCCAGAGAAGTGGTATGCTTTGCAATATATATTTGTTCCTCAAAACCATCTTGTTGATGTTGCAGAATATGTTTAGATCCCTAGACCAGGTATTTCTCATGCCTATTGACTGGCTGATGTGCAGTAAATCCATCAGTATTGGCTTAGAGGATAAGCTAGGCACAGGTCACCTCTATGCATTCTGTAGGATACCAAGTATAGTGACTGGGCTTTGACATGGTCCATGTAGGACATGCTATTTAGCCCATGCATCCTTTTAGTAAGGTATCTCTGTGGTTGTTCCAGTTATTGTGTCTGGATGGATACATGCCAAAGAGGGCATTATATTCAATGATTTGCTTAAAGAGGGCTGAGACATCCTGAGAGCTAGACCCAGTCCCTTTGCTTATAGGCTGTGCAATATAGAAGGACCTTCTTACAGCAATGGACACATATTGGCCAAAAGTTAGGCCACTCTCCACTTAAGTTCTCAAATCCCAAACAACTGGGTCAACTATTAGGGGTATAGTGTTAATATCATAGAATCCTGGGATAAATGACTTCCAAAAGGATACAATAATGCATTTTTTTGACATTTTTGCTTCAGTCCTTGATTTTGTCACCAGCTATTTATTTGGGACAAATCTTCTTGCAGGATTACTAAGTTACTTGGGGAGTCAATGACTGCTCCTAGCTTGTAATCATCTTTAAACTTAGTCAGCCATAGTCCATTGGTATTGGCTTTTACTTCAAAAAACAGATGCCAAAAAGGAGAGGTCCCAGCACAGAAGCATGGGGACTCCTCTGGTGACTGGTCTCTTTGTGGAGGTAACTTCCCCTGTTTTGCTTTTCTGCTTCCTGTCTGTGAGCTGATTGGCAATCCAGTGTATGACTTAGGGGTTTATTTCCAGTTTATTTAGCTGTTTTTACTATGCCTGAGTGGGAAATTGTGTCAAAGCTTTGGCCAGGTTGAGGTATGCAGTATGAACTGTTTTGCCTATATCCATTGACTTGCTGACCTTTTCAAAAAAATCCACCAGTTTGAGTAAGCATAACCTGCCCTTGATGAGTCTAAACTGAGATAGGTCTAGTGTTTGGCAGTTCTCTGTGCCCTTATTGATTAGCCCCATGGTAAGTCTTTCCATGGCTTTGCATATGAGGCTGGTCAATGGGTCTACAATTGCCTGAAATTTCTTTTCTTCTACTTCTCCTCTCTTTGTTATTTGTTTTTATTTACCATAGTCGTTCTAGCCCCTTTTTATTCTCTTCCCCTTTCTTCTTTTACTTTTCTCTCTGTTATCCTTTTCGTTGTTAAAAAAAACTTTGTTCTAGAAGGAATAAGTCTCAAAAAGTAACTTCTATTCAGATTTTACTAGTTATTTCCACTACTACATATTAGTATTTGTCAGTTTCTATCCATTTAATCCAAACTAACTCTATAAATGGGGTCTATCAAACATTATGCATTTGTCAGCCTTCAATACCAATGTAATACTGACTGTAGGCAGTACGATTTAACTTGAATGGAACAGTTCCATATGCAATTCCTTACAATTCCGTCATACATTAATACCTTTGGAAAGCAGAAGAAATATCTGCATGTATAAATCTATATATTATACCATGACCCCTCATTAATATTCCAAAACGTGCACGCTGATTGGCCAGCGTGCACGTTGTAAATCGACTTATACTAATGGAAAAAGGTCCGGTCGCCCGGACTTTTTCCATTAGTATAAGTCTCTTTTAAAACACTGTCTCGCTATGTTAAAAGAGTTTAACATAGCGAGACAGCTTTAAAAAAAGCAATGGAGATCTCCGTTGCTTTTTAAACTGTCTCGCTATGTTAAACTCCTTTAACATAGCGACAGTGTAAAAAGCAACGGAGATCTTGCTTTCTCCGATGCTTTTTTTTTTAAACCTGTCTCGCTATGTTAAATGGGTTTAACATAGTGAGACAGCTTAAAATAAGCAACGGAGATCTCCGTTGCTTATTTTATATGTCTCGCTATGTTAAACCCATTTAACATAGCAGACAGGTTTAAAAGCAACGGACAAAGCAAGATCTCCATTGCTTACTGTTCGCTATGTTAAATGGGTTTAACATAGCGAGACAGCTTTAAAATAAGCAACGGACATCTCCGTTGCTTATTTTAAAGCTGTCTCACTATGTTAAACCCATTTAACATAGCGAAACAGTAAAAAGCAATGGAGATCTTGCTTTCTCTGTTGCTTTTAGCCACAGCTCTGATGTACTGCGTAGGCATGTGCAGTACGTCAGAACTGCCGCGGATACCAGACAGCTGAGGAAGGGCAGCAAAGAGGCATTATACAATGCCATTATTTAAGAAAAGTAATTATTCCTTTTCTTAAATAATGTCATAGTATAATAGCAATAACCCACTTCTGGGTGTGGGTAATGTGGGATTTACCCACGGTTGTCTTTGTTTGGTCCCTCGGGCTTCGCCCTCGGGACCAAACCACGCCAACCATGGGTAAATCTCGCATTACCCACACCCAGGAGTGGGTTATTGCTATATAAACACACACGCACACTTATATATGTTTTATATATATATATATATATATATATATATATATATATATATATATATATATTAGGGTGTTTCAAAAAATTGTTTTTCTCTAATCATTTTACATAGGTTTCTAAAATGTGAGGTTTGGTGAGTTGTGTATGTATGCAAAAAGTTAGAATTGTCTGACTTCATTAAGTGACAGCTCACAGCATGTAGAAAAATCACAATGTTTCCAATACTGCTAATTGCATTCCAGTGTTGTATTTATCTATCTCCAGTCAGTTTTACTTGAGCTTCCATAACCTCCTGCAACCTATTTAATTAAATCATTGTGCATTATTTAATTCTATTTTCATTGTTCAAAATTCTATGCTGTTTCCTGTTTACACTGTGCAGAGTGAAACATTGTATTTAATTACTGTTTGATGATTTATCAATTCATATAGTTTCTGCACGTGTGGCTGGCAGTGTTATTGTTAATTGATGGAGCCCAGTCCCACTAATGATGAACCATGAGTTCAGTGAGAAAGTCAGCCAGAGCTGCTACTGATGTCTGGCTTGTTGGCCAGCAGTTACCTGCCCTTAATATCCCAACTTGCTCAAATCAGCTTCCAACCAACGGTCACGTTTTACACAGACTGTTCTATGATTTTCAAACCAACAAGTTAAGTCTTTCAGCTCGTTGTTCAAATTCTGTTGATGAAGTTCTACAGTTATGGCAGTTAGCTAGCATACCTACAATGCAGAGACAAAACTCAAAAGTCTGTATTAGAAGCATTCTAGAATCAAGAAGAATTAGAAGCGCCAGTCAGATACACAGTCTCAGAAACAGAGTTTAGCAATGCACTTTTGAAGCTTTTTGATATGGGGTATGCTGATGCAGAATTATTGATAAAGATTCAAGAAGAATGGGATTTTCTACAAGATCAACGTGCAGACAAAAAAATGATAATTGGTGGAGAGGACATTGAATTAAAAAAATGAATGGACAGAAAGGAAAAAACGACTACAGGAAGAAATGAAACACAAATATAAAGAACAGCTGAAAGAAACAGTTAGAGAAGCTGGAGAACTGACAGAGGCAGAAGACAGTAGTGAACCTGAAAATAATGATGAAGATGATGCAGCAGCAAACATGTCAAAATACCACCAGAATTTAATAACAGGTAGACGGCCTGTCAAAGAAGTGAGGACAGTAGAAACAGGATCGCCTGAATTGGTATCCAAAAAACAACGACTGGTGGATGATCCTCTTTTGTTGCCAGCTTGGACCGCACAAAAATAACTTCTCGTCAAGTGATGCATACATATACTGGCACTGCAAGTGGCTGGCATTGACGTAAATGATCTGGTCATGTCCACAAGTTCAATACAGAGAGTAAGGCAAGCTGCATGATAATCCACTGCTGAGAAAGTAAAGAAACAGTTTCAACCATCGACACCCCCTGTACCAAATTTTGATGAGAAGCTGTTACCTCAAGGTGATGGAGAATTTGCTGATTACATGCCAATTGTTGTTACAGGTTGAAATCCTGAAAAACAGCTGGGCATACCCCAACTTCCATCAAGCAGTGGTGAGCTGATGGGACAAGCAATGGTACAGACATTGCATAGCTGGCCAAGTGTTCCAGGATGGCTAGCCGGTTTGTGCTTTGATACTACCAGTGCCAATACTGGTATGCACACAGGTGCTATCACAGTGATTCAGCGAGCATTTGAGAAATGACTCTTGTTTTTACCATGCAGACATCACATTTTAGAAATTATTTCTACAGCAGTGTTTGACATGTTCTTTCCGTCTTCGGGGCCACAAATAGCAGTTTTTAGAAGATTTAAAGAATACTGGAAACTTCTTGACTTGAATGCATATCCACCACTGGTTAAGGAAACTGGAGGTAATGGATCCCTGTTAGACTGTGAGAAGCACTGGCTAGCTGAGAAGCGAAGTGAGGTTGTTGCACTACTGTGAGACAAGCTGTCATGTGAAACACAGCCTCGTGATGACTACCTTGAATTTCTCAAGCTGTCACTGGTCGTCCTCGATGACAAACCACAAGGCCTTGAAAAAGCCACTCAGTAAGGAAGATCTAAGAAGAGTCAATGCAAAAGCTGTTGCCAGTTTCCAGGGCATGACCTTATCTGACTTCACAACAGAACAATCAATGAATCTGTTCACTGCTGTCAACATAAACCCATCTTTCCTAACAGCTGTTCCTGGAGCATGGAGTGACATGCCTGACTTTATCATTGTGAAACAAACTGTTACAGCTTTGGGAGTTGTTAACGATTGTGCCGAACGAGCAGTCAAATTAGCAACTGACTTCTGTCAAGTGCTGACTCACAACGAGGAACAGCGAAAGCTGGTATATCAGATTATTGAACACCATTGACAGAAAGTCACAGAACCACTAAAAAGAAACTATAGTACTATAAATGAACTGATGTAAGCTTGAGCTTACTACCTATTAATGTTAATTTTTACTAGGCTTATTTTTTCCTAAACTGCTTGACATTTGTGTTGCTGAGAATTACAAACAGACATTTCAGATGTAGCATGAAACTAATACTTGCAATTTGTGTACTGATTTGTGGATATATTTCATTTCAATTGGCGCAATTTGGAAAAAAAATGTAAATATCTTACTCCATCGCATATCACCTACTCAGAGGCAATCTCTGCCTAACATATAAAGCTATGTCAAACCCAGAGCTGTTGGACATGCTTCACTTAAAGAAATCCCTCCGAGCTACACACTCTAGGGACCTAAACCTTGAAACTACAATAAACAGAACATGCTGGAGGGATAGATTCCTGTCCCAGAGACTTCCCATACTCTGGAACAAACTACCTATCTATATCAAACAAAGCTCCTCATTAGCACTCTTTAAGGAAAATCTTGATGACTGGATGGGAAATAGGAAATTCACCCCGGGGATCACCTCTGTGGCTCTGCTTAACAGGGGCACAGGAAAATAATTTTCTTGGGTTGCAAAAGCCAGGGTACATTTTTGGCTAGGCTTATATAGGCCCTAGGGCCAATAGCCTAGTACCTACCTATGAACCTATGAAATAAAGTGCACTAAGGTGTCACTTAACTTCAAGGCTTTAAATTTTACATGGTTCTTTGTCCTACCAATCCTCATAAAATCAGGAGGTATGCGAACAGAAATATATATATATATATATATATATATATATATATATATATATATATATATAAAAAAGAAAGAAAATAAACGAAAAATAAAAAAAAATTATTTTTTTAAAATTCGCGGACTTCGCGCATGCGCATAGACCGAGTCCCGACTTATCGGTCTATGCGCAAGGCAGCCCGGCCATCCCCATAGGGGGACACAAGGAGACGTCTGTGCACTTTTACAGTGCACAGACCCGCCAGGAGTATAGGACGCGTCCGGACTGCAAGAGGAGCAGCAGGGACTCGGGACAGAGCCTTAGGGATCTCGTCGGCAAGGAGCATTGGGATCTCGCGGGTCTTCAGTGTTGCGCGGGAAGGATGTATGTACGTTAACTGGATGTATTCATTCAGGTAAGGTGCCTTTTAATTTACTATGTTTATTGAGTTTGTGCTTTTTAATTTACAATGTTTATTTGTGTGTGTGCTTTACTGGAGTTTGTGTATGGTGCTTGTGCTTTACTGGAGAGAGAGTGTGTGTGTGAGTGTGTGTGTGTGTGTGTGTGTGTGTGTGTGTGTGTGTGTGTGTGTGTGTGTGTGTGAAAATGCCCCAGGTGCTTATGGTGGTGTGGTAGGGAATGCCTCAGGCTTGAACCCTGTACCCTGTATGCAGGTGTTAAAGACTTGAGTTCCCTACCCACCACCATTTGTAAAAAAATTTCAGATTTTTGCCTCATATTCGATCTGATCTGTTCCTCATAATATCTGTGGTTTGTAAATGTTGCAAATAATACTTGATATTTGATGGTGTAGTAGTAGCATTGTTGCCTCACAGCTGCAGGTTCTTGGGTTTGATTCTTGGCTGGGGTTCCTTCTTTGTGGGGTCTGTATCTTCTCCCTGTGTTTGTGTGGGTTTGCTTTTGTGTCCTCCCATGTTACAAAGACATGTCTGCATTATTTCTTCCTTGTCCTCTGCTGAAAATTGTTTATTTGTTCCAAGTCAGACTGTCCTGATTAAAAAATGTTAAATAAAATTGACAGGCATTTGAATTTCAGACTTAAAGGTTTCTGAATGTTTAATTCCTTGCGTATTTGATGGTGCAGTGGTAGTATTGTTGCCTCACAGCTATAGGTTTTCTGGTTTGATTCTTGGTTGGGGTGGCTTCTGTGTGGAGTCTGCATCTCCTCCATGTGTTTGTGTGGATTTGCTCTGGTGCCCTGCCATTTTACAAAGACGTGTCTGCAGTTTTAATCCCTGCTGAAAATTGTTTTGTTCTGTCCGCAGTAAAATTGACAGGCATTTGAATTTCAGACTTCAGGTTTCTGAATGTTTAATTCCTTGCATAATTGATGGTGCGGTGGTAGTATTGTTGCCTCACAGCTATAGGTTTTCTGGTTTGATTCTTGGTTGGGGTGGCTTCTGTCTGCATCTCCTCCCTGTATTTGTGGGGATTTGCTCTGGTGCCCTGCCATTTTACAAAGACGTGTCTGCAGTATTAATCCCTGCGTCTCTGCTGAAAATTGTTTTTCTGTCCGCAGTAAAATTGACAGGCATTTGAATTTCAGACTTCAGGTTTCTGAATGTTTAATTCCTTGCATAATTGATGGTGCGGTGGTAGTATTGTTGCCTCACAGCTATAGGTTTTCTGGTTTGATTCTTGGTTGGGGTGGCTTCTGTCTGCATCTCCTCCCTGTATTTGTGTGGATTTGCTCTGGTGCCCTGCCATTTTACAAAGACGTGTCTGCAGTATTAATCCCTCGTCTCTGCTGAAAATTGTTTTGTTCTGTCCGCAGTAAAATTGACAGGCATTTGAATTTCAGACTTCAGGTTTCTGAATGTTTAATTCCTTGCATAATTGATGGTGCGGTGGTAGTATTGTTGCCTCACAGCTATAGGTTTTCTGGTTTGATTCTTGGTTGGGGTGGCTTCTGTGTGGAGTGTGCATCTCCTGCCTGTGTTTGTGTGGATTTGCTCTGGTGCCCTGCCATTTTACAAAGATGTGTCTGCAGTTTTAATCCCTCGTCTCTGCTGAAAATTGTTTTTGTTCTGTCCGCAGTAAAATTGACCGGCATTTGAATTTCCAACTTCATGTTCTTCAGAATACATAGTAGCACAACCTTTTTTTTTTTTAGCAATTTTCGAAGTTTATAAGATGAATATTTTAAATTTGTCCCTATTTTTGGGACTGTATTCCCCCATTATTGGCTTCGTCCAGGTTTTTGTGCTAAGGTTGACAGCTATGGCAAGAACTGAATTCACTGAATATGTTTGAGGGCTGTATTCCCTCATTACTGGGTTTGTCCAGGTGTTTTGTACTAAGAGGTTGACGGCTATGGTGAGAACTGAATTCACTAAATGATAGCCATTTAAGTTTCAGTCTTCCTCTTTTTTACAAAGCAGCTGATGTGGCGTAGTGGTATGTTACTCTGACTGTTTTTGCTCAGGGACCTTGGCAGTAAAATATATGGTGGCAACACAACATTTTATTCTAGCAACTTTCCAAGATTATACAAGCAATGTTTAATGTGTCCCTGTTTTGGGCTTTTGACCCCCCCCCAATACATTTTGGCTTTTTCCAGTTTTCTTGAGCTGCGAAGTTGAGATGCAGTTGAGTATTGAGTAGATTTTACAAGGAACTGAGAGCTGCAGGGAATAGAAGTTTAGTGCTTTGCCAAGTTAATACTATAGCACAACAGGCTGTGTACTTGCTTTTGATGCAGAAGGTTGTGGGTTCTACTCCCGCAAGGGGTAGATGCTGCCGTACTGAGAATGTTCTCCTTGGTGAAGATACTAACTATGAGTTCGTTATCAGTTTGCCATCCATTTCCTTTTGCAATATTATTACTAGCTTATCATTTTTTTAATGTAATATAGACAATTTATTCCTGCAGGGCAACAGACACTTTATTTTTCGATGAAACCATGAAATATAAAGGTGATTGCTAGCAGCAACCACTTCATTAGTTACAGATTTCTTTAATGTGGAATTATTTAGATGACTGACTTCAGAGATTGTGCATATTTACTGATAATGGACTGTAGAATTGTGCATATTTACTGATAATGGTGGACTGTGGAATTGTGCATATTTGCTGATAATGGTGGACTGTGGAATTGTGCATATTTACTAATAATGGTGGACTGTGGAATTGTGTATATTTACTAATAATGGTGGACTGTGGAAGTCTGAGTAGACTTTTTTATGATAAATGTTCTCAACTGGGCAGTTTTGCCATTATGGGTGCATATGGTTTGTTTCATTGCTTACTGGAAAAATGTTCAAAACAAATTTAAAACATCCTGTAACAAGTGTACTGTATTGTACAAGGAATATAATTTTAGTACAATGAGGAAGGTGTATCAAAGAGCACATGTATGTTTCATATGCAAGGAGCCTATGATTCGAAAACAGCCCAAAATTAATCTTTATCTGCCACTGGCAAAATGTATTTTCTTTGAATGTGGGTTTCAATGCTGTTTCAATGAATGTGAGTTTCAAGGGCAGAGAAGTTTTAATGCTAAGTTTTCATTGTGAGACTGCATTGCTTTGTTTAACAGATGACTTAGTGTTTGTGCTGTAAAATACAAGATAAAACTTTCAAATGAAGTCCAACTCATCATAGAAGTAAAGCAGTATGCACATTAGTGTTTATGGTAAATGGAGTGAAATAGCCAAGTATAATGGTTCATTGGAATGGCTGCAGAGGCTCCATTCAACCATTGTTTTGTCAGGGGAAGGGCAGCAAACTCAGACAGGCCCAGCTGAACTATACCTCCCAACTGTCCAGATTTTCAAAGAATGAATAGATTTTTGCTTCTTATTTTTGGTTTGTTCATAAAATTTGTAGTTTTAATTCCTAAATGATTTGCCAGAAGTCACTCTAAGTTTCAGACTTCATAACCTTCAGAAAAATGCATGTTAAAGTAAGAGCTGTTGTATCAACTGTCTCAATTTATACAAGAGCAATTTTAGTACTGTTTATATGTGCCCCAATATATTTGGCCTTGTTCTGATTTACTGCATTAACAGGTTGAGAGGTACATGCAAATAAATTGCTTTATAGAATTAGGCATAGCCAACCTCTCAACTGTCCCCAATTTTGGCTCAAAATGTTGCTCTTCCCCTTATAATCCCTCCAAAATAGCAATTTTGGAAGAAAACATGGAGGGTTTACAATTAAGAAATAACTGTAATAATCAAAGTTATAGATTACTTGAAATGCATGTAGATTCTTTTATATTTTGTCAGCTGCTCAAGGTAGCAGTACTAATATTAAAGTGTCCCTTCTTTGACAGGTAGCAGCTGTATTGTGTGTCTATTTTATATTTTTGCATCACGTTTTTGTCCATTTTTCATAAAATTGTGTTTTTGGCAAATTAGTGACATCACTAAAGACTGAAGTTAGAAAATGACAGACATTTGAGTTTCAGATTTTATACCCTTCAGAAAATTCATACTAATGCAAGACCTATTCTATTATCTTTCTAAGTTTATTAGAGCAATATTTAAAAATTGTCCTTATTGTTGGGCCTTTGTCCCACTTCTGTGTATGGCTTTGTCCAGATTTCTTGCTCTTGAGGTTGAGAGGTATGACAAATGTGTCAGGGCCATCACAGTCAGCCAGTGAGATTTCAAATTGTGACATGCTTTTTGCACCCCACTCCCCATGTAGTGACTCTGGATGTGTCCAAGCAAGGCAAGGAGTAGTTGTATCTACCTTGGATGGGGAGGACACACTGCATAAGTACTACAGTGGCTTTTCATCTGTCCTTGATTTTGCAGAATGGTCTGGTTTCTGTCATATTTTTGTACTGTTGATTTATGCTTATTACTCAAAGTGCCTGTTGCTCTGTGTTTTAAGTAGCAATGCTTTAATGACCATAAGGTAAGCTTGTCTGAGATCGTAAGATGCAAGTAAGCTTTAATAAGCATACTGTTAAAGAATTGCCAACATTGAAAGCCTATCTGTTGTTGCCATGCAGAGAATACTTGACTAGATAATGTATAAGCCTTGGGTATTAAAGGACAGGATTCCATTATTTTAAAAGCTCATTACACTTGTTGGAGACTTCCAGTCAGCTCTACAGACTTTACCCGTAAACTAAACAGAATGCCAATCATGTGTGGTCCATAACCTGTACAGTAATCCTTTAAGCAATGTATCTTGAGCTTGTTTCTTGTTTGCTTTTCATTTTTACTTTTATCATGTTTTCCCCATGAAACAAGTTGTCAGGCAGCAGGTCTTTTTGGATAAGAAACATTTTTACAAGTGGGGCATCACATAGATTTCTACTTTCAGCATGTTGCTTGGTACTTTAATAAAGCTGAATATATTATAATTAGATCTGCAGTGCAAGGAGAAGTGGTTTGAGTTGAGTGCTTCTGGTTTTTCTTATACTTGATTTTGACTGGCATTCCAGTAATGTATTTAAAAAGTAATTTATTTTTCATGCCTCACAACCTTTTGTTTCCATCTAGATATTAAGTAAGCTGTCATGCAGCCAATGCATTGAAATATTTTTATTCTTCTACACTTATTTTTGTCTTGATTGGACTTTCATAATGATGGTTTGCCACCCAGGGCAGCGTATTTAATTAAAGTTAGTTTTTTGTGGTTTTGTGCATAGCTCCTCCCCTTTATGGTTGACCACACCCCTTCCCTTTGACCCCACCCATTCAGCGTCTCCTGCAGCCCCCCTGTGATTTGAAGTCACCAGCCGCCACTGTATATATATATATATATAGTTACAGAACTTCAACCTTCATATGGTTGAGACCATAACATCCTATCTCTGTAACTTCAATATGTTCTGTAGAAACTGCAGTACATTGGGGAACAGGGGATTTTCCCTTTCCCCGCTTAAGTAAAATCTCAGAGATGGTATATATAATTAGTAGCATGTTTATTTTATTTATTTTAGTTTATTTATTTAACATTTGTTTACCAGGGATCTCCGACTGGGACAGAGCCCATTTTCAGCAGAGGCCCTGGGACAAATGTATATGTATATATATATATATATATATATATATATATATATATATATATATATGGATCTACTTCATAGGGTCAGCATTTCAGAATGTCAAAGACCATATGATCGACATTCGAAATGTCGACCATTAAATAAAAAAAAAAAACACAACAAAAACTTACCTTCACACTGCTAGCAGGGGGGCTCCGGCTCCTACACCCCCCCAGAACTTAAATATACCAACTCTGACATCGCAATACAATGCAGAAGATGGAAATCTTTCCATTCCTCACTCTATAGAGATGCCGGTTCCACATGATCATATGGGCTCCGACATTCTGAAATGTCGACCATGTGTATGTATATATATATATATATATATATATATATATATATATATATATATATATATATATATACACATTTATATATATAAATATATATAAATATTGACTAACTAAAATGCCAACTCCACTAACATCCAGACCACAACAGTGAATATTTACAGCACTGAACTCCCCAAAAGACGAATTTTGCCTCCTGGAAATGAACCACTTGGCCACCTTTGACAAACTTTGCCCTATCCTCCAATGTAGTATGATTTTGGACTTAAGTAGGGGGAGTGTGGAGGGCAAAGCCCCTCACTCTGGTGGGTTTTGTTTATGTATAATGTTATTTTTTCTAAAACAGTAGGTTTATAAATTAAAACTAAACATATGAACAAATAAAACAGAAATGGGCCTGGTAGCACTGCTCAAGATCGATAATAGGTTAACTGAAAAGACCACAACACCAAAAAATTAGCGCTTTCATTCCTGTTTATTTACACATATGGAACTTCATCGGAAAAACTATGAACAAATAATACTGGACACAAAAAAAGAGAAGAAAATGCAGCTCATGTGGCTTATCACTTCTCCAGGGTTAAGTTTGAGTACTGTCTCATTCTCACCAATGGGTAGCTTTGTAGCCTCCAGGTTGTTCTTCTCCTCATATTGGACATAGGATAAGTTCAGCCTGTCCATAAATTCTGTGCTGTCATCACATTGAACTGACTTGGTCTTGTAGTCAGTTAGCTGCTGAATGCCTTGCCAGAGGCTCCTGGTATCCCTCATGACCTCAGAGGAACTTTATACCTTTCTTCCATACTCCCTCTTGACTTCTTTGATGCCCCTTTTTAGGTTAGCCCTTGCTTCACTTAGACCCACCTTGTCCATGGCCCTGAATGCCTCTTTTCTTTCCCTTAGAAGCTCATATACTTTGCAGGTCAGCCAAGGTTTTTGATTGGCTCTGACTTTAATCTTCTTGGTTGCAGATACGTTCTCCATGCATTTCAGAATTTATAAACTTGCTTTTGGCTGCATTAAGAACAAGACAACAAGTCTCTGTGATCTTTCACAGCAAGTATTTCTTCCTTATGCAGTGCTAAACAGTGGCAAGGTAGGTCATGAACAGACGATTGTTGGGGGTTGGGAAGGTAACAAGATATTACTCTAAAAGTGTTTTGCAAATAGTAAAAAAGAACAGAGGCTCTCATATACAGCATTCTAGTGTACCTAATATATAGTGTTGCTGTGACTGAACCTGGGCCAGAAGATAATTACAGAACCATTGAATTAATGGAGTACATAGACAAGGTTTCCGAATTAAGTCACTATTAAACACTGGATTAAAGTGGAAAATATCTGGAGAGGATAACACATGGTAATTGTGATCAGAACAGTGCTGGCATGCTCAAATGTGATGTCACATTCATTGGTGAAAGAAGAGTGAGTTATGTGTCTATTATAGGAGCCATGCTAAGACAGAGTAACCAAGTGTCCATTATAAGAGCCATGCTAAGACAGAGTAACCAAGTGTCCATTATAAGAGCCATGCTAAGACAGAGTAACCAAGTGTCCATTATAAGAGCCATGCTAAGACAGAGTAACCAACAGTGTTTAAAGTTATAGCTAATAGAACAAAATGTGGGATCATTCTAATGTTATAACACTTGGAAGCTCATTTCTTCTTATGCAGTGAAATAAATATTGCTATAACCAGAAATAAGGGACAGATGATAGTGTGTATTTATATACAAGCTTGGTGACAGCAATTGCTGTAAACTGCAGGCATCTGAATGGAAAGTAATTGCTGCTTCCACTGCTTTCTCCTTAACCCTGTATAGCAGTTTTTTAACCAGCATCATTAAGACAAGTTACCTTAACCTCATAAAATTTGGAATATTGCATTTTTATTTTGCGTATGCCATTTATTTCAAGTTAAATATTATGTATTTTACCCTCCACAATGTTTACACTATATGCACTTGAATTTGTTAATTATCCCCCAAACAAATCAATAAAGGAGTAAATATCTAATCATTTAATTTAAGGTTTAATGAAATTAAAACACATTGAACAGTTTTGTTTCCCTAATGCCATCAGTTAAACACCCCAAATATACATCAGAAGTAACTTTTCTGACACCTCCTGTTTGAAACCCAGAAAGACAGAAGGATCATCAGGCCACTCTTTCACAATCTGTATTCATCCTGAAAATCAAGATCAAGTGAGGTTTTGCCCTTCTGCTCCATGGGAGGTTTCTATCCAACCTGAGCTCACCTGAGAACACCTGCGTTACTCTTTGACAGCTGTACCACCCCAATCAAACTGCCCACCTGACACTGTCCCTGGAGCGTGTCACGCTCGGATGCCCGGGTGCTTGGAGCCAGAAGGGAGTGCTCTGTTGGGGCTCACCCCCACCTCACCGGGTAAGTGAAAAAATGATAAAAGTAGTGGTATTCCACTGGTGGCCAAGGCCTCCCACTTATTCTATACCTCTCATGTCTCTTCACAGTGCCAGACTAGAGTCAGGCTTAACAGGGTCTTCTTTCCCCATTGATTCTGCCAAGCCATTCCCTTGGCTGTGGTGTTGCTAGATAGTAGGTAGAGGAGACAGTGGGAATCTTGTTCATCCATTCATGAGCATCACTAATTAGATGACAAGGCATTTGGCCACCTTAAGAGAGTCATAGTTACTCCCGCTGTTTACCCGTGCTTCCCTGAATTTCTTCACTTTGACATTCAGAGCACTGGGCAGAAAGTGCATTGCATCAACACCTGTCTCAAGCCTTCACAATGCTTTGTTTTAATTAAACAGTCATATTCCCCTGGTCCACACCATTTCTAAGTCAGGTGCTGGATGATGCAGAATGCCGGTTTGGGGCGATCCAGAGGAAGGGCCCAGCATGAATCCAGAAGCAGCACCTGAGAAGGGAGGCATGGTGAGGGGGTGATGCCTCGTCCAGCTGTGGTGTGTGCCCAGCCCGCTTCACACCCAAGCCTGACAGACCCAGCCCTTAGAGCCAGTCCTTATCCCAAAGTTATGGATCTGGCTTGCCAACTTTCCTCACTTACATTGTTCTAACATGTCAGAATCTGTTCACCTTGGAGACCTGCTGCAGATATGGGTATGGCCCAGCATGAGACTTATACCCTCTCCCCTGGATTTTCAAGGGCCCATGATAGCTAGAACCATGATGCTTTCAGGGGAATGGGCTCCTCTCTCAAGGTGAAAACATTCCAGGGTGCCCTGCCCTTTCAACTGCTGTTCACATGGAGCCCTTCTCCACTTCGGACTTCAAACCTCTCATTTGAATATTTGCTACTACCACCAAGATCTGTAATGTGGCGGTTCCACCCAGGTCCTTTCCCTGGGCTTCAGTGCCACTGCGGGCCCTCCTGCTCATTGTGGCATAACCCCCTCAGCTCCCAGCACTGGCGATGGCCAGGCATGGGGCCTACACTCCAGCTCCATCCATTATCATGGCTAGTTGATTCCTCAGGTGAGTTGTTATACACTCCTTAGCGGATTCTGAATTCCATGGCCAGTGTCCTGCTGTCTATATCAACCAACACCTTTTCTGGGTCCTGATCAGCTTTGGCATTGTGTGCCTTAACCCGACATTTGGTTCATCCTGCAGTAGTAGTAGTGGTGGTGCAGGGGACTAAAACAATCTAAACAATCTGTTAGAACGCCTTTTACAAGAGCCCTGTATTCATATTATTCATTGGTTTAATTCATCCATATACAGCATATGATCAGTCTAATCTATTATGCTACAACTCAGGGTAGATTTCAGTTATTTGCATTTGTGTTATTATATCTACTTGTTTAAAATGGAGAAATACAACTTTCTCCTGTTATTGACTGTTTTCCCTCTACTTGGTTTGTTATTAAACTATTATGCTACTTTAAAATGTAAGACAAATCATCTGTCTGCCTCATTAGCAGCCTACATTCTCATCTTACTTATAACCACGCTGTAAACATCTTTCAATGCGCTACAGTATTATTAACCTGCAGATCCAGTCCTTTGCCCTACACGTCTTTTAGGAAGAGCTTTTTCTGCAGTTGCTTAGTCACTGAAACTTCATATCCAAATCCATGAAATTAATGCAAACAAAAAAAAAACTCTGTTCTTACATCTCTCAAAATCCTTTTGGTTGTAAATAACATACCTTTAAAACAACTTTCTGAAATACAGAGGCTCACCCCATCACAGATGTTTGTTTGCATCATATTTCTAAACCACAGAACCTCTGCAGTTACTCAACAGAGCAAAGCCACAAAAAGGAAAAGAGCCAGGTTTCAATAACATGTAACTCAGTGAATCATGGCATTGCAAGGGTACTTCATTCTTTCTCAAACGTGTAACAGAATAATTCCATCATCTTTAACAGCTAAATTAGAAAAAAATATACATAAATAAATATTTGTGACTTATTAAAGGAATAGTACCCTGATAGGGAAAGAGTGCAGAGAACATTACTCATAGGTAGGTACTAGGCTATCTCCCCAAAGGCATTTATAAGCCTAGCCAGATGTGTTGGCTTTCCCCGCCACCTTAGATTAGTTCCCTGTGCCTCTGTCCAGCAGAGCCACTGAAGTGATCCCGGGGTAAACTTTCTGTTTTGCATCCACTCGTCAAGGTTTCTCTTGAAGAGTGTTGGCAAGGAGCTCTGCCTAATGTAGATTGGAATCTTGTTCCAAAGCATGGGAAATCTCTGGGACAGGAATCTATCCCTCCAGCACGTCCTATTTATTGTTTCAATGAGGTTTAGATCCCTAGATCGTGTGGCTCGAGGGGATATGGTTTTCTTTAGGTGGAGCATGTCCATCAATTCTGAGTTGGACATGGCCTTGTATGTCAGGCAGAGATCACGTCTGCGTAGGCAGTATGCAACCGAGTACAGCTGAAGTTTCTTCAGTCAAGCTGCATAGGGCATCTGTTTGAGGCCAGTGATCCTCTTGGTGAGGTACTTCTGTGGTCTTTCTATCTGTTGCAGGTGTCTTGTAAGGTACATCCCAAATGGGGCATTGTACTCTATGTTGGGTCTGATGAGTGATGAGTAGAGGGGCACAATGACCTCTTTTGCTCTGGATGCAAACCCTTTTGTGATTAGGTGGGCCACATAGAAGGATTTTCTAACCACTTTGGCGGTGTGATTATCAAAGGAGAGATTACTATCTACTTGGGTCCCTAGATCCTTTATTACGTCTTCCATATTTAGGGGGCTACCACCTATGTGGTAGTTTGTGGGTACTTTGTTTTTTCCAAAGGTGATGACTATGCACTTTTTTGCATTTAGCTTGAGGCCATGATTTTGACACCATGTATCCATCTCAGTGAGACCCTTTTGGAGGATGTCTGTGTCAGCTGGAGAGTCAATTATAGCCCCTAGTTTGCAGTCATCTGTGAATTTGGTCAGCTGTAGTCCTCCTTTGCTTGCCCGTACCTCTGAGAAGTATATGCCGAACAGGAGGGGTCCTGGGACTGAGCCCTGAGGAACGCTACTTGTAACTGGTTTAAAGTCAGACCTAGTTCCCACAACTCTCACCATGTGGGTTCTGTCCGTGAGCCAGCTGGCAACCCATCTTGTGATATAGGGGTTTATTTTCAGGCTGGTGAGTTTGTCTATAATACTAGAATGGGGAATGGTGTCGAAGGCTTTTGCGAGGTCTAGGTAGGCTATGTGTACCACCTTTACCTCGTCTATAGCCTTGGTAACTGTCTCAAAGAAGTCCACCAGGTTTAGGAGGCATGATCTGCCCTTAACAAAGCTGAACTGGGTAGGGTCCAGTGTTTGGAGGTTCCCAATGTCTCTGTTAATGAGTTCTATTCCATGATGATGCGCTTCATAGCCTTGCAGACCAAGCTAGTGAGGCTTTTAGGGCGATAGTTCCTGGGGTCTGTCATTGTTCCACCTTTGTGGAGCAGAATAACCATTGCTATGCTCCACTCTATGGGCACATAGCTTGTGGAGAGGCTGAGTTTGAACAGTGGGTTTAGGTGAGGGGTTAGTTCATCTTTGAGCTCATGTCGGACACAGCCTGGGACACCATCCGGTCCCATTGATGCTGTGTTTTGGGCTTTGAAGAGGGCTGTTTTAACCTGAGTGTCTTTGATTTCAGGGGCTCTACATTCTTCTGGTATGGTTATGGGTCCTTTTGGGGGTGATAGGGGGAGGAAGTTTGCACTGAACCTGTCTGCCAGGATGTTGGCAATATCGGTCGGTCCAGTGTATTTTGTGCCATTCTGCACTAACTCTGAGCAGATCTGAGCACTGCCACTTAGATTCTTGACATAGGTAAAGAATGCCTTGTGTTTATCTTTGGAGTCCTTGGCAATTTTTCTTTCAAAGCTCGCCTTGGATGATTTTATGAGGGATTGTAGTTTCTTGCTGATACTGCTCAGGGATGTCTTCCCTTCTTGGGATTTTACTCTTTTCTGTACTAGTTTTCTCCTTCTATTGTATAGTTTGTTTATGGCAGGGGTCCACCAGACTGGTTTCCTTTTCTTGGAGGAGTGAGTTTTGGTTTTGCTTGGGCTAGCATAATCCATGCAGTCTTGTAGGTGCCCGTAGAATGCATTAGTAAAGGATTTTGCAGCTTGGACAGCATTATCCTTTAGCATGGGGGCTTTGAAACTTTCGACCTCAGTCTTAAGTAATGTGAAGTTTGCTTTTGAAAAGTTTTTCACGGTGGTTTCCTTTTCTGGGGGTGGGGGTGGAATGTGGATATCCAAAGTGATTTGTTTATGGTCAGATCTAACCAGCGAGGGGTTGACCTCTGGTGTGGAACACCGGTCACCCATGTTAGTGATGACCAGGTCCAATATGTTGTCACCTCTGGTGGGAGTGTTGATCAGTTGATCCAGGACATTTGAGTTTATAAATTCTAGGAAATGTTGGGCAAGGAAGTTAGTACTTGAGTAGCTCTCCCAGTTAATGTTTGGGTAGTAGAAATCACAAAGTCAAAAAAGCAGCCAGCACCAGAGTGAATAAATCCAAATATTTATTTTGACTAAACAACCAACAGACCAGTTTTGGCCACAAGCCTTTCTCAGTGACAGTGTGACACTCCATCACTTGACTTAATATAGCCATGTGATAATTGGCTAATTAGTTAATAACAAAGGATTATCAAATGTTTAAAGGCATATCCTATAAATGACAATTATACATAAATACTGAATGCAGAAAAACTAAATATTTTTTATCTTGTTCCGATCTTTAAAGTTAAAAACTGTAAGCATTATCAAGTACATATTATATGTAGACCATATTATAAATGATCATTGAGGCCTGGGTTAAATAACCCCCCAATCTAATAATCCAGGCTTTTTCTTTCCTGTTGAGTATACCATGCCATCCAAATTTATTGGTTCTGTCACCCAGATAGCGTCAATGATTTGAAATTGAAACTTAGCACTAGTGTGGTGCAACACATGTTTACATAAAGCACTAGAAAGACATTTGTTCCTGATGTTACTAAAATGTTCTGACATTCTAACTCTCAATGGTCTAGAAGTTTGGCAATATAAAAGGCCGGACAGGAACAAGTAACAAGATATATTACCCAGTTTGACTCACAATTGCCAAAACATCTAATCTCAAAAACCTTAGCAGTATTTTTGCTGGAGAATTCTTTAGACTTCATCATATGTATACAAAAGGAACAATGGCCACAAGAAAAAGAACCCTTTAGTTGGTCCCCGGAAAGTGTGGTTTGTGTCCCCCCCATCTTCACATGTCGGCCCTTCTTGTGTAAATTCAAATATGACCCCAATGTACGGCCTCTTCTGTAGGAAAATTGACACTCAGATGCAAGAATATTAGCCAAATGTGAATTAGCTAATAAAATGTTGCAATTATTGTTGATAACATTTCTTATAACATTGATATTCCTGCCAAAGGTTGTCACAAATCTAATCAGGGTAACCCCTGTGTTCGTTTTTTCTTTGTAGCTGAGCAAGTCACATCTATTAAATTGTTCCGCCCAGTTGTATGCCAAATTGATGTGGCCCGATTGGCATCCCCTAGCCTTAAATCTATTCCTTAAGTCTTGCTGATAATATTCATAGCCCCCCTGGTTGGAGCAGATCCTCTTAATTCTTAAAAATTGAGACTTGGGAATATTTCTTGTAATATGTTTTGGATGTAGACTATTAGCTTCCAACAAAGTAGTGTATTGTGGGTATTTTCTGAAAACTTTTGTGGCAAGTGTGTTGTCACTGTTTCTGCTGACGAGGACATCCAGATATTGGATTTCACTATATTGCATATTGAGAGTAAATTCAATACCCCAATTTATTATCGTTTAGGTATTGAATAAATTCTAATAAACAGTCCTGGTCTGCCTTCCAGATTAGCCAGCAATCATCCAGGTACCTGCGCCAGATGTCCAATTCCTCTATATAAATATTATGGGCCCTATCATAGATAAGCTGTTCCTCTATGAATCCCATAAATAGATCGGCATATATTGGTGCAAATGATGCCACCATAGCTCTACCTCAGACCTGCCAGTAACAATCTTGATGAAAATAAAAAACATTCTTTGTCAGTACATGTTCAACCATGCGTACTATCAAAGTATTAAAGCCCGATGGATAAAGATCACCCCTTGCCAACCAATATTCTATCACCTATAACCCGGCCCAATGTGGGATATTAGTATATAAATATGTTACATCAAGAGTGCACATCCACCAACCAGCCTCAAGCTGTGAATCTGACACAATTTGTAGGAATTCAGTCGTGTCTTTCAACCTAGATCTTACTAAGCCTAATAGGGGTTGTAAATATTGGGTCAGAAATTCTGATAATGACTCTGTAAGTGAACCCCTACCTGATACAATAGGTCTCCCAGGTGGTTTTGTTAAACTCTTATGAATTTTAGGAAGTAGATACAAAATCTGTTTATGGGGATCTTCCACCGTAAGTTGTTTTTGAGTGGTTTTGTTTATGATTCCTTCTTCAAGAGCTAGTTCTAAAAACTCATCTATCTCCTGTTTAAACCTATTGGTGGGGTCTAAGGGCATAAACATATAATGTTTACCATTCTGTAACTGTGTATGTGCCTCTAATATATACTGTTCCGTATCCATCACAACCACAGTGCCTCCCTTATCCGCTGTGGTAATGACAGTGCTAGAATTGTTCCTTAGATTTTTTAAGGCTTGAATTTCTGACTCTGATAGGTTGTTTCTTAATATGAATGATTCCTCTTGTTTGAAATGCAGGTCCCTGATGACTTTTTCTTGAAAAATGGTTACATGTTTGTCCATTGGTGGCTGAAAGGTGGATTTTCGAAAATGAAAATCAGTAGATTTTTGAGTATTACCTTGGTCCCCAAAAAATATTTTCAGGTTATTATGTACGTTCTGAAAAACATTTATTTCGGTATCAGTACCTCCAATAGTGTTTCCAAATTTTTGACTGTGCCTATGTCTATGTTTTCTGCCCCCCCTGTGTTGCTTGCCCCTAAAGGGTGATCCATACTTCTCATTTTTTTGTACACTGGGGACTCTTGAATAAGTACATGTTCCATATTCCATAATATCTCCCCTGTGTCATTAACGGATATAGAAATAAAGGTACTTGACAAAGGTCTATCTTTTGTACCCTTTTTTTTGGTTAATGAATATGATTTTGTACAAGATGTGTTGTCATTTTGTCGCATTCTTAACCTGAAAATATTTTTTGATCAAAATAAATATTTGGATTTATTCACTCTGGTGTTGGCTGCTTTTTTTACTTTGAGTTACTACTTTTGGCCTTTGCACCTGCCTGTCGTGCGAGTACTTATTTGGACTGCGTAATTGAAATCACCCAATATTAGGGTGTTTTGGTAGGACCTTTATGTTTCCAGAAATGCGGAATGGGGGTCCTGGGACATGGTGTGTGATCTGCAGCAAGCTACAATTTGGATTGCAGTTTTGCCCATTGTTAGTTGCACGTGAATGATCTCTGAAGCATTGTGCTATGCCACTAACCTGGAGGTGTGGGTATCCTTGATGAATATGGATACACTCCCACCATTTGTATTTCGGTCAGGGTTCTGTGGCTGAAATGTATGGTATGAGTTGTAGCCTGGTAGTGCTGGGGTGCTCTCTGGAGCCTTAAACCAGGTTTCTGTTACTACACATATATCGATTTTCTCCATACTGAGGAGTGCCTCAAGTGCATGCATTTTGAGGTTTAGACTGCTGGCATTGAGTAGCATTACCCTCAGTTTTTTGTTACTTGTACTATTTACAGTGGTGGGTTTGTCTTTGGAGCCATGCCTAAAAAAGGCACTATGGGGGTGGCAAGAGCCTTGCCCAGTATTCGAAAGCCTAAGGGTGACAGGTGCAAGCCATCTCTAGTTAAGCAGCGTGGCTTGTCAAGCATGTCATCTGAGGCAGACAGACACTGGATCCCCTTTGAATGACACCAGAAACTTAGCCAATTGTTGAAATTGATAATTTTTTCTTTATACCATGATATCATTCTTGGTGAGAGTAGGATGTCTTACTGGCTTGGGCTACGTGATCAGAGAGCTCTTCCATGTCTCTTTTCATGTAGTCCAGGGGGGTACAGCTCATGTCATTCACACCAAGATGGACAATGACAAAGTCATATTTGTACTTGTTCTGGAGTGACCTGAGTGCTTGTGTTTTGTGGCTGATCCTGGCACCCGACAGGCAGCTAACAGTAACCTTCTCCTTATGCAGCCTAGTGAGTGGGACGTCAGTGTGCCTGACTATAGAGACACCTATTGCTAGTATGTTGGGTATGTTATTTTGCCTTAAGGGCTGTGATTGCGTGGCACACTGGTTTTGTGAAGTATGTGTTTCATGGTTTGTGTTTGGGGGTGGAGGTTGCTTGGATGTCTACTTTGGAGGTCTCTGTTGCTTTTGCAGATTTTTATTTAGAGCCTCCGAGTATGTTTTAGTGTATTTATGTGTGTTTTTTGCCGATGCTGGTTTAATGGGTCTATGTGAGACTGGTGGTGTGATGCAAGTATTTCCCTTCTCCTCTTGACTGTCTGATCCAGTCTTGGGCTGAGAGAGCTTAGCCTCCAGTTTGGCTGTATAATTGCATCTCTCGCATGTATTAGTGTTTGGTGGTAGGAGGAGAGGGCTGTCTGTGTACATGAGACAGTTGTAACATTGCTCATCACTAATTACTATGTTATAAATAATATATACATGCCCATTTATATGTTAAGAAGATACTATCACAGTTATTTTTAAAGAACTGTTATATAAAATGATTTGAGTAGCTTATCCAGTCTCTGATTATGTGTGGCATTGACATACTCACATTATTAGTATCCAATACACAGTAGTGAATATTCAGTAGAATTTGAATTTTATTTTCTTAAATAATAAAGTGCCTACATTTATTGAAATGCCCGTTTTCATTATTGCTATAAGCCATTCTCCGTTAAATATTTTATAACAGTAGTTGCATGAAACAAAAGAAAGTTTTCTATTAGTAATTACAAGTAATATGTATATATGTTTTATGAGACAGGTTTTCCAGATAATTTTTTCTATACCTCTTTTCAAAGTATAATAACTGCATTCCATTTTTCTGTGGATTTAGTATTTTTTTGGATCAAAAAATTTTTTCTTTCAGTGAGTAAAAATACTTTTGATTCTTCTAAAAGAAATATTTTAATTTTGGCAGGAAAACTTATCTTAGGAATTCAGAAAGAAACCTACCACTAGGGGCAAGATCTGCGGCCAAAAAGGAATAGCCTCAGTGAGAACAGACCTCATTATCAGCATGTTTCTGAATTGCCCTTAAGTACCACAAGTGTAAATCAGCACTTTCTTATGGCCGTTAACACTGGTGGGCCATGCATCACATTGACAGAGGCCCCCCTGTTATTTACTTTCCTACACACAAGCACCATTCAGGTACATGCGTACACACACACACACACACACACACACACACACACACACACACACACACACACACGCACACACGCACACACACACACACACACACACACACACACACACACACACACACACACACACACACACACACACACACACACACACACACACACACACACACATACCTCTTACTCCTCCCTGAGTTGATAGAATGTCCCTGATGATTCCGCATATTAGAATTTAATTATTTTTAGTGTTTGTAAACTGCATAGTGATGCTACAGCTGTTGCTTAATTAACATGCTAGGTAAGTTCTGGAAATAGGTTCATAGGTAGGTACTAGGATATCTGCCCGAAGGCATTTATAAGCCTAGCCAGAATGTGTTGGCTTTCGCCGCCCCCTTAGATTAGTTCCCTGTGCCTCTGTCCAGCACAGCCACTGAAGTGATCCCCGGGGTAAACATTCTATTTCCCATCCACTCGTCAAGGTTTCTTTTGAAGAGTGTTAGTGAGGAGCTCTGCCTAATGTAGATAGGAATCTAGTTCCAAAGCATGAGAAGTCTCTGGGACAGGAATCTATCCCTCCAGCATGTCCTATTTACTGTTGTGGTGAGGTTTCAATCCCTAGAGGGTGTGGCTTGAGGGGATAACGTTTTATTTAGGTGGAGCATATCCATCAATTCTGGGTTGGACATGGCCTTGTATGTCAGGCAGAGATCACCTCTGAGTAGGCGGTATGCAACCGAGTACAGCTGGAGTTTCTTTAGTCGAGCTGCATAGGGCATCTGTTTGAGGACAGTGATCCTCTTGGTGAGGTACTTCTGTGGTCTTTCTAGCTGTTGCAGGTGTCTTGTAAGGTACATCCCAAATGGGACATTTTACTCTATAATGGTATGATCATACACATCTGGTGCTGCATCCAAGCTTGCACTACATTACACTGACAACAAGAGATAATAAATAAAAGCTTAAGTACACATAATGTCATAATGCATATATGCAAGCTTGTGAGCATTTGTGGTATGCCACAAAAAAAAAAAATCTGGTTTATTTTCTCCAAGCACTTTGAGTTTCTAATACCGCAGAGGGAATGAACCCCATTCCTAAGTCAGGGTATGATTAGAGTGTATGAAATTAGTTTTGTTCATAGTTTAAACATTTTCTTTGGTGTCCCCTAGTATTCCTCCTAGTTTTGTATGCACTCTTTGGATACCAGTTATTTATATTTGGCAGATGCATACATTGTACAATGATATACTTATACTCAGGGCCAGTGTTAGCATTTTGGGGGCCCCCAGCAAATGTCAAGTTGGGGGCCCCCTAGGCACTTCCAGTATAAGTATCATTCTGTCAGTGCCACCCCTCCTAAGAAACCTTTTAGTTTGTGCTGCAAAGTTTTAGGAGTAGTACATACAGACAGACCTGTAGCTACAAGCTCTTACATTATAACAGGCCTATATATCACACTATGTTGATCTGTCTAACAAAGAGACACTTACAGTTACTGGTATTTAGTTGCAACAATGATACATTGCAATAACTCTATGTACAGGTCTGGAATTAAATGAACTGATGACTAGGTCTACCATTTCAACAGCCTCCACCCCCCCAGTCCTGTCCTCTGACCCCCCCCCCGTTTTTTGGCTCCCCATACTATGGACATTACTTTTTTTTCCTTTTCTCACATTTTGCCGTACTCTTAGCTTTTTCAAAAAGGCATAATTTTGTATATGCTCTGAAGTGCATTTTAAAGTTTTTTTTTTTCTTTTTACACAACCATTTCATCCAGTAATGGCTTGAACAAAAATTATGATTAAGGAAAGAAATTCACTGTCGCTGTTCAACTTTAGTTTTCCTTGCATCCTTTCAACACTCTTTCCTGGACAACACAGCACAGTAATAATCATTTAGGAAATAACTCAAATGACCAAGGGCCCAAGAAGCCGTAGGGTTACAGATGGTCTGCGATGCATTTTAGAGCATATTCTCAGCATTTTACTCCAATGGTGGCCTAAAGAAAAATCACGAAAAAGAAAAGAATTTCAATCTTATTTTTTTCTTTAATTGCCTTAGTCATATATTTCAACTGATAGCTGATATACATATACATAGCATGCTTCCTCACCTGTAACCCTCAAAGTCAGCCCTATGTATATGTGCCTGATGTATGACTGTGAGAATGATTTCAGTAATATATTCTATTTTGTTGGTCCTAGACAGTACACCACCCCTACACAAGCTACAGTAACCTTCTTTTTACACTTCTGAGGTCTGTGAGAAAAGTAAATAAACAATGACCACACTGTCCTCAGCTCAAACACAAGCAACTTCATGTGCACACCTCTAAGGTTTGACTGTAATGAAAATTAAAGTTGTAATAACCACACAATCCCCAGCCCCCCATAACGTACAGCAGTTTTCTTTACACACACATTTGTGCAGGGCTGGTTTTAGAATGGTTGTGGTTGAAACCAAAGGCTTTTATCAGCTTTATCCTAAAATGGTCATATCTCAGCACTCTTCAAGTTAAACAGCTCAATCAGAAAATTGATAAATTTTTTCTCCTGATTTTTCTTCAACCAGCAACAGCTTTTGTGGGGGTCCCTACAGAGTCAAAGATGATTAAGGGAGCCCCCAGTATCCATTTATACAGTCTGGTGAGTGGGGGACACTGAATGTTCTGTGATACATTTTGTCTTACTTTTGAAATTTAATTACTTGTTAGGTACATTTTTTACTGATACCCAGAAGAATAATGTCTGTGTCCTGGCATTATTGGGTGCATGCACATATAAAAATCAGTGATATTTTTTACATACACACATGGACACACACAAGCATAAGCCATAGTGGTACTAGTTTTGTACTTATTTCAGCAAATAGCAATACATCGTGCAACACTGGTACTGCCACACCAGATCAGTAACTGTTTAGCGGTCATCAAACAGCAGCAGGGGTAAGTCACTTATTTCCCTCATTGAGGAGTAATGCATACCTGTCACTGTCCCTGATTTCACATACCTGTCACTGGCCCTGATTTCACATACCTGTCACTGGCCCTGATTTCACAGACCTTCCCTGATTGTGTTCATACTTTTGCTTTCTTCTTCGTAAAAAGTTTGATTTTCTGGTAAATACTTCAGGATTACAGTCAATTAATCCAGACATCTGAGTTTTGTAATTATTGTCCAAAAATACGTGTTGATGCAAAAGGTGTTATTCTATTAATTTCTTAAGGAAATTAGAGTAATATTTAAAATGCAGTCCTGATTCTGAGCCTTTATTCTATTATTTTTGGGACTGCACTGAATTCTTAAGCAAAGAAATTGAGAGTTATAATATCTGGTGTTCTGCTTGTATTTATAAAACTCCCTGAAAGAGAAAATCATCCTTGATAATCAGAAGTATCAGCTCTTCTTAAAATCCAACATTTGCACTGACATAAGTCACTCTGGGCTGCTGATCTCTGTAGTGCTTACCTTGCTCATATTCATTATCAACTTCATCCTAACAGGGTCAAATCACAGCCCTGTTCAGGTTAAAGAGCATAATTAGTAAATTAATACATTTTTTTCTTCCACATTTTTCCACAACCAGCAGCAGCAGCTTTTGTGGGGCCCCCACACAGTCAAGGATGATTAAGGGGGCCCCTGCAACCACGGCTATAGCAGGGACCTAAAGCTGGCTATGTAGTTAGCTTTAGTGGAGAAAATGTCCAACAGCAGGGGTTAACTAAGCCATGGGCACTATGTCACTGGTAAAATATTTAATGGAATTCTGATGCCTGTTAGTTGACAAAACACTGTTAATACGACCAGAAATATCTTTGAATTTTAAAGGGGATATAAATAAGAGTTATTATCCATGTGGTTTATTAAGTATACAAGAATGCTGTACTAGCTTTTGTTGGTTTGACAGACATGTTAAAAAAACTTTAGGCTAAGATAACTTGCTGTGGTTGGGGGCCCCCAGGGAACAGGGTGCCCCCAGCGACCGCAGGGTTCGCTGGTGCCTAAAGCCGGCTATGCTTATACTACAAAAAGAGGTAATAACTGAAGTGTTCATTTTGTGAACATTAGTAGTTTAGCAGACTTTCAGAAGGATAAATGTTCTACTTTAAGTGGTACTTTAAGTACATTTAGGCTTAAATATTAAAACATGCAAAACTTGATTATTACTTTATTTCTACTTTACTTTCAGATAAATATCCATCTCTGAGAAACTATGCCAAAGCAGCTTCTGATCATGTCATCATTTCTTTGTTTTAGGAATTTGCAGTTGGATGAAAATAAAATATTCCAGTGATTAATGGCATGGCTTTTGACATCTACAATGCTGCATTCAAGCATAAAATGTATGGATTTTATGACAATAATGATCCTCGACCAGTTTTCTTTACTAGGAAATGCAATATTTTTGTCATGTATATATATAGCTGGTATCTTATTTCATCTGAGGAACAGAAACAAGAATGAATAAAGGTGGTAGCCAGGTATTCTGAACAGTTAGCTGTGAAGTTGTTGGAGATCACTTATGAGAACTATGTCCCACTAAAAAAGCAGTTATAGAACAAAATTAAAGTAATCCTGCAAGAAAATCTTTACTTCACTTAAATGGCTAATCATGGTAGAAAAAATCTGCGGAATATTTAATCCAAAGGTTTATACAGCAATTTTTATCTAACATAAATAAAGGTGATGGGATGATAACTAATTTGCAGTTGGTTGTGAACTGTTTTTCAAAATCTTATAAAAATATTGGGAGCCTGGATGTTTTCCACATAAAGGTAAATTGGATTTTATTAAACAGCTTAGATGGGTATTTTATATTTCTTCTGTTCAGATAAGTTAAGAAATAATTTACATTATTATTGTGGCTTTCCCTAATCAAAAAGCTCCAGGCCCTGACACACTCCATGCAATATGTTTAAAAGATTTGCTCAGGATTTGTACTACTGTAGTCTCATACTTGTCTTTGGCTAAAGGATCTCAGCGTTAAACAATCACCCAAATGCAGATTACAAAATTATAAAATATGTGCTAAATCCACTTTGTCTGCAATGTGTACTTGTGAAGATCACCAGTGTTACTGTAAATAACTTCTCAATCAAATTCCTGGTCTACTTTGATATGTTGATGGTTAGTGTAATCTATAGTAAACTGCTGTTTTTTTTTAAATTTTGCATATAGATTAAAAACATTACAGGTTCTGTTAATGCTTAATATGTCACCTATATTAAACTGTTTTTTTTTTAATTTGATTCATAGATTGCAAAACATTACAGGTTATAAAATTAACTCTAGGAACTATATCATTTTTTTATATGAACATTATATCCAGCTTCAAGCATGACCAAATGACATACTTAAATTCATATGTTAGCATTGTTTTGCCAGGCTTCAGTATTCAATTCAAATCTATGTAACCCGAGCTTCTGTTAATGTGAAAACATAGACTAAGAAATGATGTATCTTACAATTCCCACTTGTTGGAAGAATGCCCTTCAATTTTACCCTAACCGTGTAGTTTTCTTTAAATATTCATTATTTTTTCCTGTACATAGTTGGTTTTCAAAAATAGAAGAGTTTGGTGTAGGCTTTTATGGGGTGGTCCCCAGATCCTATTATCTACATTTATTATTCCAAGTGACAAATACAGAACAGTTTATCCTGACTTGTCATTTCAACTGTTCTGAATAAATGGTTTAAAACAGAGTACTGTGTATCCTATGCTGACAACTTTTGCTGTCATACTAGCCACTGAGATTGAGACCTACTACTCAGCATTTGCTTTTATTTAGTGAAACCATTTCTCACTCCTCTTTTCCCTTTATTCAGTTTTCATTGTTTAATCTACATCTTTTAGCATTGTTACTGCCTTCTGCAAGATAAAAACTTTGCCAGGAAGATCATTCTGTTAACAGAATTTATTTGTTACTCAGGATAGCTTGATCCTAGAGTCAGCCAGTGGACAGGTATTATTGGACATTGTTATAGCTAACAGTAGATTAATTTTCTGGCATACTTTTGTTATTTTGTATGGTACAACATATATGATATTAGAGGGTAATAGAATCTTTTCTAAATTTTTGTATGGCTTAAAATGTACTTGTCTGGACCATTTACATAATATTTGCAGTTTACAGTTAATCCATGCTATATTTACCTACCCTGCTAAAATTATGATTTATATATGTGATAACGTCTTTTAGACACCAAAGCTATTCAAAATGTCTTTTCTTTTTATAGACTATGTTGTGTCCCAAAATGAAGAGGCTGAGTTTGTTACATCGAATGGTAGGTTGGCACAATAAGCATATTTTATTCTCATTTTTCTGGTAAGCTGATTTTGAAGGATGTACACTTTTTCTGTCATATTGATGGATTTATTATATGTATGATGTAACTTTTGACACTCTTTTATAACAATATATCATAATTTTCTAGTAAGGAGGATGAAGGTGGGTCCTATAGTCATTTTTTTTGTTGCATTTTCTTCTAGTTATTTGATCTGTGGAGCTATAAATTATTATACATTTTATGATTTAAAGCTTAATAAAGTAAATTTAAAAATAACAGTTAAGGTCTCTTCTGAACATTGGACAGAGCATACTAAGATGAACCTGGTGAATAGAAGTAACTAGTCAAATAAGAATAATGTAGAGCTTGAAGCCCAGCTTGTCCTTGAATAAGAAAAATATCGCACCTATGGAAATGTGCTCCTTTGACAAGTGGATCTATGGGAAAATTCATTAATGTTGTTTGATGTTTATTCTGCAGCTGTTGAGTCTATTTGATTAACTTAATAGCTTGTTGATCATAGATTTGCAAAAACCTGGTACAGCTGCAGTTGTGACTATTCCACTTCTCTCTTTCCGCACCATTGCACAATATTGGAGTTAGAAGCAGCTGGGTGGATGGGTGGGAGGTGGGGTGCAACTGGCAATTTGTGACATCATAGAACTCCTAGCACCTAGCAGATGCTATCCTACAAAAAACAATGTTTTCTGATTTTTATGGTCCCTGATTATGCGTGGGAGCACACATGCTGTTATTTTACTGAGCTGTCTTTCCATCAGATTTTTGCAATGACTGGTAACATGATGTTTTTTTCTCCAACTATTTTATGTAGATCCATAGACACGCACACATGTCTGTGCACATATCTATCTATCTATATACACACAAACACACACACAAAGGTTCATAGGATGTTACTAGGCTAGTGACCCAAGGGTCTTTACAAGCCTAGCCGTAAAATCCCAATATGATACTAGATGAGAGATATTGTCTATGCCCAAGGTTTTTCTAGCAAGGACTACCCATGTCTAGGAGAGAAGCCGGGACAATCCCCAGCAGAAACTTACAGCTTCCCATCCAGTCATCCAGGTTGCACTTAAAATATGGTAATGGAGGTGCTCTGCTTGATATGGATTGGAAGCTTATTCCAGAGGAGTGGTAACCTCTGAGTGATGTATCTGTCTCTGCAGCAGGTCCTGTTTTTGTCGCAGGATAGGTTGGGGTCCCTGGAATGGGTGACTCTAGTCCCATTTGACTTATAGTTGTGCAGCATTTCCATTAGATTTGGGTCAGAGATAGTCCTGTAAACCAAACATAAGTCAACTCTGAGTAGTCTGTAAGCTACTGAGTACAGTTACAGTGACTTTAGTCTTCTGTATAAGACATGTACTGGAGACCCTGAATTTTCTTAGTTAGAAATCTCTGAGGTCTCTCAAGTTGCTGCAGGTGTCTGGTATGGTACATACCAAAGAGAGCATTATATTCAATAATAGGTCTGATGAGGGACGAGTACAGGGGAGTTATGACCTCTTTTGGTCTTGAGCCAATGCCTTTGCTAATCAGGTGAGTGACATAGAATGCTTTCCTCACCACAGTAGACACATGGCAGTCAAAGCTGAGGTCATAGTCAACTTGCATTCTCAGGTCTCTCACTACTGAATTGGTACTTAGGGTATTATTGTTTATTTTACAATCAGCAGGGACGTTGTTCTTACCAAAGCAAATGATGATACATTTTTTAGCGTTCAGTTTAAAACCATGGCTTTGCCACCAATCATTAGTCCTTGTAAGCACCTTTTGAAGTACGCTGACATCACTAGGGGATTCAGTGACAGCACCTAATTTGGAGTCACCACAAATCTGGTTAGCCATAGCCCCTCTGTTTTGACCTGGACATCTGAGAAGTATATGCCAAACAAGAGGTGGCCAAGCACTGACCCTTGTGGGACCCCCACTGGTGACAGGTCTGCTGGTAGAGGTAAAATATCCCATTTTGTCTGAGTGTTCATAGGTTCATAGGTTGGTATTAGGCTATCGGCCCTAAGGCTTATGCAAGCCTAGCCATAACAATTCCCTGGAAATGTTTTCATGTTGTCAATCTGTGAGTCAGCTTGCAATTCACCTGACAACATAGGGGGTGGTATTCAACTGGATTAGTTTGCCAATGATGCCTGAATGTGGGATACTGTTGAAAGCCTTTGTCAAGTCAAGATAGGCTGTGTGCACAGCTTTACCCCATCTGTGGCTCTGGTCATGTTCTCAGGAACTCCACCAGGTTTAGAAGGCATGACCTGTCCTTGACAAAATCAAACTGGGATGGATCCAGGGTTTCAAGGTCACTGATATCCTTATTTATGAGGCCCATGATGATTCTTTCCATTGCATTAAAGATGAGGCTGGTTAAACTTATGGATTCATAGTTACTTGGGTCTGTTGCCAAGCCACCCTTGTGGAGGGGAATAACAGTCACTGTTTTCCATTCAATGGGGACAAAGCCAGTACTTAGACTGTGGTTGAATACAGTGCCTAATGGAGTAGCTAGCTCTTGTTTTAAAACATTAAGAATGCAGCCTGGAATGCCATCTGGTCCCACAGAGGTTGTGTTCTTAGCTATGGAGAGAGCATAGATGACCTGCTCTTTGGAGATGCAGGGAGGAGGAGATGATAAAGACATGGCTTGTAGTATGTGTGGGGGGATGGGGGGTGAAATTTTCATCGTACCTGTCTTGCAGCAGGTTTGAAATTTCCACAGGGTCAGTGTATGTGATGCTGTCCACTATTAGTTCAGCACACAATTGAGTCCTACCTTTTAGGTTGTGGACATAGCTGAAGAAAGCCTTATGGTTATCATTGGCTAAGGTTGCTAAATCTTTCTCACAGTTGCTCTTTGAAGATTTTATGAGTTGTCATATTTACTTGCTTAGGTCTGAGGAGGGTGCTCTTCCATTTCTGGGATCCTGCTTTAATCCTATCCAGCACGGCTGTGTCTACACATTTGTGTAGGTGTTTATATAGGGCATCAGTATGTATCTTAGTATAGCTGTCAATGCCATCTGTGGAAACTAGAGCTTGGAAGTAGATTATACCTTCCCTTAGGAGAGTATAGTTAGCTTTGGTAAAGTTTTTTTAATGTGACTTCTCCTTTGGGGAGATCTGGTGCTATTACTACTTCAAAAATGACTGATTTTTGCTTGGATTTAACCAGTATGGTTCCTAGACTTGAGGTGTTGCATCGGTCACTCATATTGGTGAGGACCAGGTCTAGAATATTGGAGTCCCTTGTGGGGGAGGTGTACTATTTGTTCCAGGGCATTTGAATTAACAAAGTCCAGGAACTTTTGTGTAAGTGAGTTTGGGTTCATATACGTTTCCCAATTAATGGAAGGATAGTTGAAGTCACCCATGGCCGTGACTAGGGTGTTAGGTTGTACCTTAATTGTCCCAGGTAGGTCTAAATAAGCCATGTGGGCATCTTGGTTCATGGATGGGGACCTGTAACTGATGATAACCTAAGGGGGGGGTCTTACCCATGGTAATTTGGACTTGGAGTAGCTCCATAAAGTTTTTGTGTCTAACCAGTCTAGAGGTGTAATTATCTTTAATGAAGATAGATACTCCACCTCCTTTGGTTCTCACACCTTCAATTTGTGGTCTGAAAGTATGGAAGAAATTACAGCCTTGCAAGGCCGAGGTACTTTCTGCAGCCTTGAGCCAGGTTTTTGTGATTGCACAGACATTAACATCTTCCAAGGAGAGGAGTGCTTCCAGAGAGTGCAGTTTCTGATTTAAACTACTACATTTAGCAGCAGGGCCCTTAGTTTCTTTGTGTGTGATATTTTCACGTTGGGAATTTTGTTGTTGTGACCTTGCATAAAAAAGGCATTATGGGGGAGGCAAGTGCCTTAGGCAGCAACTGGAAGCCTAGAGGTGCCAGGTCAAGACCATCTCTGGCAAAGCAGCATGGTCTATCCACCATGTCATCCCAGGCTGACAGGAACTGGATCCCCTTAGATTGACACCAGAAACTAAGCCAATTATTGAAATCAGTCATTTTCTGTTTATATTGTGGTATCATCCTAGGCAAAGGTAAAATTCTGTTCAAAGGTAGGGACATACCCACATGGGACACATATTCAGAGAACTCAGTCATGTCTGTCTTCATATATTCCAGAGAGGTATGTCTCAAGTCATTCACACCAACATGAACTAGGACAGAATCATAACAGAACTTGTGTTATGTTATGTTTTTTGCATAAATATCTATGGGATGAAGTTGTGAAACTGCCTTCTTATATTAAAGATGCTTTTGAATTTATAGACAAAAAAGAAATGTGAAATGGACAAAAAATATGTATTTTGTAGTGATGGATGTAGTGAGTTTATACACTAGCATTCAACATGTATATGGTATGGAAGCTTTGTTACATTTCTTGAAAGACATTTCTAAAGTACATTATATTTTAGAGTTAATATATTTTTGTCTCAGTAATCATCTTTTTGAATTTTAATGAAGAATTATTTAAACAACTACAAGGTACGGCTATGGGGGCAGCTTTTGCCCCTATGTATGCTATTCTAGTTATGGGACTGTATGCGAGTTTATATATTTATAATACAACTTTTTTCAAGAAGTATGTGGTGAACTATCATAGATTTATAGATTATTTAATATTTACCTGTGAAGGAGGATGGGAAGAAGTGGAAAGTTTTATAAAAGATCTATGTAAAAATCGTTTTGTTATTAAATTTGATGGAGTATAAAAAGGAGTGTAGGTTAATTTTTTGGATATTACCTTAATAAGAAGAAATAATGGCGTTATTCAAACTATAATTCATAGGAAATTTGAACAGTATGACCACATCTTACATGGAAGTAGTTGTCATCCTCCTCATACATCAAAATCTATTCCATATGGGGAATTTTTAAGAATAAAAAGGTTATGCAGTGATAAGAAGGAATGTCAGGTAGAAATAGAAAATGCATTCAAAATGATTAGGAACAGAGGTTATGATGAGGAAATAATAGAAGAAGGTATAAATAAATGATTTAACAAAACTGGGAAGATATGATAACATGTTAAAAGAAGTGAAATAGTCAAAGTGGAAATGGGCAAAAAATATTTTTGTTACTAAATACACAATATTTTCTGAAAGGTTGAGTAAATTAGTTAGATATTATTGGGGAATTTTAGAAAAATGTAAACAATGGAGCTCCTTGGCAAGCAGTCTGCCTCAGATATCTTATACAAAAAGAAGGAACATTAGAGATTTTATAGTGCGGGGGAAGTTCCATCTGCCAGACATAAGGTGGAATAATGAACCTGTAGCACAAGATGCTTTCCCTTGTGGAAAGTGCAAGTATTGCAAATATGTAGTACAAGGTTTTGATGAGATTAATGGAAGGAAGTTTCAAAGGCAAGGGGTTTTTAAATGTGACAGTGAAAGAGTAATTTGTAGGTTAAAATGTCCTTGTAATAAGTTAAATATAGGGGAAATTAAAAGAAGTTTTGCAACTAGGTTAAAAGAACACCTAAGAGATATTATTAAGGGCAAGGAAGAAAGTCCAATAGCTCTACATTTTTTGGAATGTCATAATGGCACCCCCCGATGGAATACAAACCACTGTTTTTAGAGCAAATTAAAGAACACATTGTGAATGATAATGTTATTAAAAGAAAGATTTGGAAAAAAGAATTGGTTTTTATTTTACATTTTAACACTCTAACCCCAGGGGGGCTTAATAGAGAATGCCATTGGAAGTGCTTTCTTTGAGTGTGCTTTTTATATGGTTTAAAAAAAATCTTATTGAGTTAATTGTTTAGATAATGATTCTAATTGATGTATGTATTTAAGGGGAATATGGGAAAAAATGGTTTACTCTGTAAAGGCTTAACAGCCAAGGCACTAGAGAAGTGTGTTTTGCTGATTTTCACATCTGTTTGTTATTTTAAATAAATTGAAAAAAAAAGTGTGAAATACTGGCCAGTTTTGTTCTCTTGTGGTGAACAATTCATAACAGTATGTGTTGAGAGACTTGAGAGCATGTATAATCTGGTGAATCCTTGCACCAGACAAGTAGCTGACCGTAACCTTCTCCTTGTTCAACCTGGTGAGTGGGGTGTCTGTATGTCTCACTATAGTGTCATCTGTAACTAAAACATTTGGAATAGTTGTGCATTGCCTTAAGGGCTTATTTCGTGAGAAACAGGTGCTAGTGTTTTTATGTGTATTGTGTGGTTTAGGTGTTGCATTAGGTGTAGCTTGTTTGTATTTTGGAGGTCTCTGGTGTTTAGGTAAGTTTCTGGAGAGTACCTTTGCATATGAAGGTTTATGTGTTGGGTGCATATTATGAATAGGAGTCATGGTGTGTGAGCTGACAACCTGTTAAGTGTTGCATTTCTGGGCATGAGAGAACAGTAATTCAAGATTCTTAGTGTATGAGCATCTCTCCCAAATTGTACTTGAGTGATTTAGGAGTAAGGGGTTGTCAGTGTACATGAGGCAGTTGCAACATTGCCTCAAAAAAAACATGTCTCCCAGGCTGGCAGTCCATAATGCAAGGTTTGAACCTGGTATCTCAGCAGATAAGGAGAAAAAGATGCAAGCAAGAGCAAAGCAGCTAATGCAAAGAAACCAATGAAAAAGCTCAAACTGAGCCTTGCACCAATGAAATAGCTCAAACTGAGCCCTGCACCAATGAAATAATTCAAACTGAGACCTGAACCAGTAACCTTCAATTAGATAGTCCTACTTTATGCTCCTGCCACAATGGTACAGAGGGATTTCTCCACAAAAAGATGTCCCAATTTTTAGTGTTCAGTCAACAGATAGAACTGAATTTAGCCGGTTTGAATCCAGTCTATACTACAGCCAACAAAAGTGCAATGTGACAACAGAAAAAAAGCAGGCTGTTTTTTTTAAATTAAATAAACAGCAGTGTAAAAAGCAGCATAGGTTTTCTTGATTTAATAATAGCAACAGAATAAAACAGCAGAAACAGATAATTTCTTAAATTAAGTAAAAGCATCAGTTGGTGTGAAATACAGTCAAAGTGCAAGAAATGCAGTAGTAAAATAAAGTGCAAGGAAGCAGCAAACAGTAAATTTTTTAAACTGCTGAAATACAGTCACAGTATATAAGAGAAGTGTAAAGAAAAATACTTAGAGGCCTTCGGTGGGTTTCCCAGCTCAGATAGACCAGGTAAATATTTACAGCCACTAGATGAATAATCCCAGTCCTCCTGATGTAGAAGCACAGTAAGAGAGTGTCTGGAGTGAAGTGCTACCACAAACAAACTTAAAGATGTGGATACAGCAGTGTACCTTAAACGGCTCATAAAAGCATGATTATTTAATAGAAGTAATTTGCTTTGTATAAATGAGCCAAGAACCACTCAGTTGTACATAATTTATAATGGCACTAAAACAAGATAAGCTGATTAATAAACTCTCCAGCCAATAAAACTACATGCAGAGATCTCCAGTGTTTCCTCAACCTAGACAGACCAGGCTACCTCCCAGCACTCTAGAAGGAAAATCCAATGACCTTCATGAGAAAACAAGTGCTTGCTACAGTATAAAAATACACTACTTTATCCAACATCAAGCTAGATAATGAATTCAGATGAAGTAAATCAGTACAACAGGCAATAAGAGGCAAAGTGCACTTTTTCAATATAAGCACAGGGAAAGGCAAATAAAAAAAAAATCAAGATAGCAGCAGTGTAGAAATGGAGGAGATTATTAAGCTCAATTTACAGTAGGGGTGGGAAGCTTAACATCACCAAGTTTACAAACAAGACCAGCAAACTTGAGGGTGGGTGGGTGGGAAACCCTAGCAGGGAATCATCAGCAGTGCTATACCTTATGCAAGCTTGAAGTCCTTCAGACAAAGACAAAGGCCCACAGTTTCACTCACATCCATATGTATGATAACATGTTAATTTATTGAAATGTACATATATCAACACTCAAGTAATTTATGCCAGCATTTTTAAAACTAAAATAATAACCCCCCCCAAAAAAAAGGCAAAATAAAAAAAATGCAAAATGAAACAAATATTTTATGTGATCTGATCACCATGTCTGTATTATATACAGTGGACATAAAAAGTGCACACACCCCTGTTAAAATGCCAGGTTTTTGTGATATAAAAAAATGAGACCACAATAAATCATTTCAAAATTTTTCCCACCTTTAATGTGACCTATAACCTGTACAATTCAATTGAAAAACAAACAAATCTGTTAGGGGAAATATATAAAAAATAAAAAACGTACAATAAGCTGGTTGCATAAGTGTGTACACCCTTAAACTAATACTTTCTTGAAGCATCTTTTGCTTTAATTACAACATTCAGTCTTCTTGGGTACACACCTGCCATCAATTAAAGAGACTCTGATTAACCCCAAATAAAATTCAGCTGTCCTAGTAGGATTTTCCTGACGTTTACTCAGTTGCCTGCTACTGCAAAAGCCATGGTTTGCAGAGAGCTTACAAAGCATCAAAGGGATCTCATTGTTGAAAGGTATCAGTCAGGAGAAGGGTACAAAAACATTTTCACAGCATTGGATATAACATGGAACACAGTGAAGACAGTCATCAAAAAGTGGAGAAAATATGGGATAACAGTGACGTTGCAAAGAAATGGACATCCATCCAGAATTAGTGAAAAGACAAGATGAAAACTGGTCAGGGTGGCTGCCAAGAGACCTACAGCATCACTGAAGGAGCTGCAGGAATTTCTGGCAAGTACTGGTTGTGTACTAAATGTGACAACAATCTCCTGTATTCTCCATATCTCTGGCCTATGGGGTAGGGTTTCAAGATGACAGCCTTTTCTTACACAGAAAAACATCCAGGCCCAGGTAAAATTTGCAAAACAATACATCATCTCCCAAAATCATGTGGGAAAATGTGTTATGGTTTGATGAGACCAAGGTTGAACTTTTTGGCCACAATTCCAGAAGGTACGTTTGGCACAAAAACAACACTTCGCATCACCAAAAGAACACCATCCCCACGGTGAAGCATGGTTGTGGCAGTATCATGCTTTGGGGTTGCTTTTCTTCAGCTGGAACTGGGGCTTTAGTCAATGTGGAGGGAATTATGAACAGTTCCATATACCAGTTACTTTTGGCCCAAAACCTTCAGGCATCTGGTAGAAAGCTAAAGATGAAGAGGAATTTCACCTTTCAACACAACAATGACCCCAGGCATACATCCAAATCAACAAAAGAATGGCTTCACCAGAAGAAAATTAAAGTTTTAGAATGACCTAGCCAGAGCCCAGACCTAAATCCAATATAAATTTTGTGGAGTGACCTGAAGAGGGCTGTGCACAAGAGATGCCCTCACAATCTGACAGATTTGGAGTGCTTTTGCAAGGAAGAGTAGGCAAATATTGCCAAGTCAGGATATGCAATGCTGATAGACTCCTACTCAAGAAGACTGATTGCTGTAATTAAATGAAAAGGTGCTTCAACAAAGTATTAGTTGAAGGGTGTGCACACTTATGCAACCAGCTTATTGTACAATTTTTATTTTTTATATTTTTTCCCCTAACAGATTTGTTTGTTTTTCAATTGAATTGTACAGGTTATACGTCACATTAAAGGTGGGAAAAGTTTTAAAATGATTTATTGTGGTCTCATTTTTTTATATCACAAAAAAATGGCATTTTAACGGGGGTATGTACACTTTTTATATCCACTGTATTCAGACAAAATTTGCCAGAATAGTGATAGTATTATGGAAGTTTTTTTCAAAGGTAAGTTGCATTGTTAGCACTCATTAGAAAAGTGGTGTGGAGGAGATTGCCCCGCCCCGTACCACTCTACTAATGTGTGCTAACTCTAACCCTGCCTCTGCCCTAACTTTAACATTAGAGTAACTGTTTTGTAACCCTACTACTACACAAGAAACTTGGACATTCACATATCACCAACACACATGCACTTAATCTATTCCCTTATATAGCCTTTACTCTAGCCATAACTCACACAAACACCCCCTCCATGCTGAAATCCTTGGTGTAGCTTAAAATTTCGGCAGTATTATCCCAAATCATAATTATCTTACCCACATACATTCAGTGTTGCAATGTTCTGACAGTCTTCAAAGTTCAATGAATGGAACCCTCAGTGGCATTTCAAGTGTCAGTTTCGCTCTGTTGATGAACAGGCAATTTGACAGAGTGAATTACAACCATGAATATATATGTATATGCATGTGTGTGTGTGTGTGTGTGTGTGTGTGTGTGTGTGTGTGTGTGTGTGTGTGTGTGTGTGTGTATATATATATATATATATATATATATAAATATTGTCGATATTTTGCTGTCAATGTCTGAAAGGTTGCTGTCACAGTGAAAGTGAGTACAGGTATGTACCGCTTTACATCCGGGATAGGTTTTATCTGATAGAACGTTAAGCAAACACCCTATACTTTGTATTGTACTCCACTTAATGTCTGTTTGCATAATGGCCAATCACATTTACATCCGCTTACAGTATGGACATAAATGCAGTCAGATGTTGTGCAGAACGTTAAGCAACACACACCTGTATACCTATATATGCTGAAAAAATAACTTGCTTAATAAACACCAAAAAAATCACAATGATCCCTCAACAGACCCAGGGTTTCACCAAGAAGGCTTTTTCAATGTTGTGGGGAAACCCCACTTGAAACATTTAAATACAGTTATTGCTTCTTTTACCCAATCAAAGCATGAATAGTTTTAACACATAAGCTTCTATATAAAACTGCTTGCATGCCATCTAGTGACTAAACACACTTATTACAATTGTAAAAAAAAAACTTTTTGCATACAATTGTTACTGCACACACATTTAAAAATATATGAAACCCATTCTATGATCTGTCAATAAATATATATCAAAATTCTTCATTTAATTCAGGTTTTATCAGAGCACCAAAACTGGCAATATACTTTCTTTCCAAATGGTTCAAAATGGGTGTTTGGAAGATTTCTTAATGTCACCCAATATGCCAATAAAGGAAAACTTAGCAGTGGTATGTCATAATTGATGTTTATACAAAGGACTGCATTCTGTCTTCCATTTTATGTCACTTAAATGTGCAGCGAAATGAAATTGCCATGCCATAGAAGATTGACGACAAAAACTGTCACAGTGACATATTGCCATATACATAATCCAAGATGTAGTGCAAGTGATAATACTCCTTATTTCAAAAGTACATATAGTGTTAACAGAAGTGAGGTATTAGAATTAACCACCCTTGAACAGCACATACAGTTACCACATGGTGTACAGCCCCCAAAACTCCATTCACCCTGGCATTGTACTCTCACATGTTTAAAGTAGCAAACACTTGTCCCAAAGATTTCCCATTCCTATAACCAAAAATACACCTATTCTCCACCTTTCTTTCAAACAACTTACCACTCCTCACAATCCCCAATATTTCTGTATGATTTTCTTGATTTTATGTGTTGGAAACGAAGTTCCATGGCAGGGCTAGCCACCTGGTGGTGTAAAACCTTGGCTTAGGATGCTTATCACTGCTGAAGTGACTCCCCAACCCCATGTGCAAAAATGGGAAAAGAAGTTGAGGATGGGTGGATGGATGGATGGAACCATAATTTAATATAAACCTAGTTTTAATGTCTTTCTGTTCATCAGCCTGATTTTTACATTAAGCGTTTCTTCTCTAGAGATTTTGTCAACATTCATCCTAACTTGTAAAACTTTATTTTGATTATATCCCCTTTGAGTGAAGAAGCTGACTAAATCCTCATATTCCTTGTTATACATATCAGAATCACTACACATTATTTTTAACCTTAAAAACTTGGAATATTTCTCATTATTTGTTTTGGATGACAACTATCCATCCATAATGATGAATTTCTTTGGTATGGTTTTCTATAGTGTGAAGTCTTAAGTAAACCATCTTCCAATTTTTTTTTTATCTGAGCACCCAAAAACTGAGCTTCATTTTGATCATATTGAACATCAAACTTCATACCAAACTGTTGGAATTTAAGAAGAAAACAAAGCTCTTTAACAAATCTATATCTCCCTCTTATTTTAACCAGCAATCTTCTAGGTAAAAGAACCAGGAATCAATAAAACCAAAACAACTGATTGTTGTTCTAATTCCATATACTTTCTTCCTCAAAAAAAAAAAAAAATAACAATTTTGACATATACTGGGGCAAATGTAGCCCCCATTGCAGTACCACTTATTTGTAAATAATGGGATTCTTGGAAGAAAAATGTATTTTTGTTAAAGTATGGTACAGCAAATCCACAATAAATTCACTAAATTCCAATTTATATTCACCTTACTTCTGCAAGAAATATCTAACTGCTTCTTTCCTGTCTATGTGTGAAATAGATGTATAAAGGGTCTTCACATCCAAATTTACCAAATAAACCCTATTACTAGCATTTTCCGCGTCAAATCATTCAGAAAATGAGTAGTGTCTTTAAGTCTTGCTGGAATGAGAAACAGGATAGATTATAAATAATGTTCTAAAAAAGCAGATGCTTGTCCTGTTAAGCCTTCTCCAGATAGAATGGGTCTACCAGGAGGGGGAAATATTTTTTATAAATTGTAGGCAAAAAATAGATGTATTGTTTCAGATCATCCAGTTTAATTTCCCTCACTGTTTATTAGAAATTGCTTGACTTACCATTGCCTCTGTCAAAAAAGTATCTGTTGTTTTAAATAGAGGGATGGGATCTGTGAACATAGAGAAATAGATTTTCTGATCAGATGATTGTTTGTCTACTTCTTTAAAATAATCCCTTATGTCCTACATTTTCACTACCCACCCCTTCTTTGTCTGCTGCTGTGATCACAACATTTCAGTTATTTTTTAGAATGCAGTGCCTCCCTTTCTTTTTTTGACAAATTACAAAACTGATTTTTAAACAACACGGCCACTTTTCGTACCAAATCTTCCAAAATCATATGCTCAAAAACCTGCACTGAAAGATGATATGGCAGAGTAAATTCAGACTTTCTAAATTAAAGAAAAAAAAGACATTCACTGTTCAACAAAGAATTATGTGCATCGAACCAATCCATCAGGTTTAAATTACATCAAAGGATGTTATTGGGCATGCAGGTATAATCTTTAAGCTTTTATTTAATACAGAAAGGTACTAAGGAAAAAAGGTGTAATCAGTTAAATTAATAACTTAAACAATATTATTTATTTCATCAAGTTCTGCAACATTTTCTCTTTTACTTTGATGTTTTCGGCCACCAAATTTTTAGCTTGGTATGTCCCTTTAAGTTGATTTTTTTCTGAAGAGGATAAACTTCATCCAAATCATCTTCAGTTTTACTGACTGTCAAGTCAGGTAATGCTTTTTCCTTTGAAAAAGCAGAAGAAGGGGGTCTGTTTTTCCAAAAAAGACATATCAGATGAGTCTAATGCTACTCAAGTTAAGTGGAAATTTAAACGTAGGACAGATGATTCTACATCAGCTATTGTAAGAGGTTATGAAACATTGACTTAAATTTTATCTTACTGAAGCTGATTTGTGTGAAAATCTACACAGTTGAGAGGTATGTGGACAGCGACCTTTTGTAGTTCTGGGTAGTGGCAGTGAATCATTAGTGGCGCTTGGCTGCTGGCTGTTTGGATGACATCCTTTCATTGGTTTGATGGCATGTGACTTGTTGCTGAGTTAAATATCAAAAAAGGGGAGGGAGAAGGAAAAGAAATGAAAGAGTGCAGTTGTTATTGGATTTGGGGTGAGCTGAGTAGAGTAGCTTGCCAATTAAGATGGAGGCTAGGAGGTTGCTTTAGTGGTAGTGCACAGTCCTCATGTGGACATATGCTGAATAGACAGGAGCAAAGTTACTTTGCTGTCAAGTGGTTTGTGTAGTGGCAAGATCACAAAAAAGTAACATAAAGGGCAAAGGCAATGTAGTTTGTGGTTGGAGTTGGGTGGAAGATTATGTATGCCTTGCATGTTGCCAACATAATGTTGGTTTGTGGCTGGGCAGGCAAGCTGACTATTAAACCAAATGTTGACAGTCAAAACATTGATCACAAAAGGTAAAAAAAACAAACATCAACACACTACCATGTATGTGCTGAGAGAGAACCTTGGTGCATGCTATTGCCCTCAAAAAAAAAAAAAAAAAACACGCTCTGCTATTATCAAAACAAACACCCCCTTCTAATTATATATACTAAATCCAAGATCCCATAATCCCCAGGGAAAGGGAATATTCCTCTACCCAGAGATTGCCGATGTCACACACTTGTCACCCATTTGCATATGTTGACCAAATGTGGTCAGTTAAACAGATGTTGACACCGAGTGTTTTGACCAAATGCCTGAATCACACACACAAACACTCACGCATGCTAGAGGTAATTTTATATGGCCAAAGAGGAGTCATGTTATTTTGAGGCCAGCTGGGGAGGCAGGTTTTTCCACTTCCCCCATTAATGTACAGATTCTCAATCCATTGCTTGTTTACTGAGATTGTGAGGTAGCTAAGGAATTATTTGATGGCTTCAAAGAGAATTTTTTTATTAAGTCAAGGATGGGATTAGGGGGATACTGTGCCACAATTTGATGTCAGTAAAATGGAAGGAGCAGATTTTTTAGAATTTGTTGACAAAGGGAAGCTGGGGCAGGATGGGTGTTAATTGCTTTTGAGGTGCCACCCTTTAAGACCATCAAGTTTCTCCTTTGGGTTTGGTACATAAGAAGTAGCCAGTTGAGTATAGGGTGATTTATTATTTATTGTATCCCAAAAGGGGGTTCAGTGAATGATCTTATTGCTAGAACAGATGCCCACATGCAGTACACTTCTGTGGATGATGCAGTGAACCTTATCAGAGAATTTCACAATCCCTGGTTGGTTAAACTAGACAGTGAGGCTGCTTTTCCATTCCTACTGATTAGGGAACAGGATTTGCTGATGCCTGGCATATGTGTAACTGAGAAGTTTTATTTTGATAAGGCAATGCCAATGGTGTGTGTTGTGGCATGTGCAACATTTAAAAAATGTATTATTAAAACAACAGCAAGCAAGATGTATATATATAAACAACAAAGACTATCAGTGAGTCCCAGCTCTACCTTCCAATAAAATTTATTTCGTTGAACAGTTCCTTCTCTAGCGCCTCGGCCAACAGCCTTTACAGAGTAAAACAGTAAAACTCATAAAACACTTGCAATATATACAAAAAACAAGTAATCAATCAATTACATAATTAAACTATCAAATCACATAGCTTGAATATATTTAAAGTCATAGTCTTAAACAAGACATTGCCAGTTACATTCTCTGTTCATTCCATGTGGATGCAAAGTCCCAAATTTCATAATCAAAATGCATTCCTTTTGTCTTAACATATTTTTTTTGCCTATCAACATCATTATAATATAATGGAACATGTTCCAGAACAGACACTTTTATATTCTCAATATTTCCATGGTGTACTGAGTTAAAATGCTCAGCAATAGGACTAGTAATTTTATTATTTTTAACATCTCTAATATGTTCTTTTATCCTATCTGCTAGCATTCTTTTGTTTCTCCAATATAGTATTTGTTACAATCACAGAATATGACATACACAACACCTTTGCTCATACATGTATATTTGCCTTTTGTATCAAAAATTTTGCCATTTATTTTATTCACTTCATTTACAACATGTTTACATATAGCACATTTTCCACAAGGGAATGTTCCCAAATTCTTCACAACATTTAATTCATTAGTACAAGGCTTTTTATAAATGCTGTGTATCAGAAAGTCCTGTATATTTTTCCCCTTTCTATATGATGTCATTAATTTTATATTTTCAGTGATGTTATATCTTTTTTAATAAAATTCCAATATTCCATAATGATTTTATTACCAATCGTAGAGAAGTTAGTGTACTTTGTAACAAAAAACATTCTCTCCTGTTCAGTCCCATATTTATTGCTACTTTCATAGTTATTTTGTCTAATAGTGCCCTTACTCTGTTTAAAGGCTCTATGCAAGCTATTTTCTACATCATCTGGGTTATACCCTCTAGTTTTGAATATCTCGGCCACTTTATAGGCCTCCCTAAAGGCCATATCAATATCAGAATTGAGTCTTTTTATTCTCAAAAAAAGGAATGCATTTTGATTATGAAATTTGGGACTTTGCATCCACATGGAATGAACAGAGAATGTAACTGGCAATGTCTTGTTTAAGACTATGACTTTAAATATATTCAAGCTATGTGATTTGATAGTTTAATTATGTAATTGATTGATTACTTGTTTTTTGTATATATTGCAAGTGTTTTATGAGTTTTACTGTTTTACTCTGTAAAGGCTGTTGGCCGAGGCGCTAGAGAAGGAACTGTTCAACGAAATAAATTTTATTGGAAGGTAGAGCTGGGACTCACTGATAGTCTTTGTTGTTTATATATTTAAAAAATGTAGTTTTGCATTGCAGTGGATTGGCAGTAAAGAGTTGAAGGAAGTTCATTATTTAGAAGAGTTTTTATTGGTCAGGGAGAGATGGCATGGAGCTAAAGAAGCCATGGTGACATTTATAGAAATGTGTGAGGAAATGTGGGTACCTGTGGATCAGGACAAACCTGAAGGCCCAAGTCAGGTTTTACACTTTTTGGGGTTGATATTTGATGCCCAGAGGAATTATTTTGTCTGTCAAATTGATAAGTTGCATACATTGAGGAACAAGATGAGTTGAGGAGAAGGAAAAGGTGAGAATTAAGGAAATGATAGATCTACTTTGTTAAGGTTTTCATTTAGGGTGGTAAGATTAGCCAGGACTTTTTGTAGGGCCATTCACTAACTCATTGAGTTAGGGTTACTTGTTTGGTGGAGGGAGATCTGAGGCTATGGTCATTGATGGGTTATAATGTAGCTTCAGCTGTATTTTCTTCATTGATGAGGTGGCTGCTGGTGGGGGATAGGAGGTGGTCAGTTGTGTTGGTGCTAAAGTATGTGATTCAACAGCTGCTTATTTTTTTCAAAAAATATTTTTATTTTGTTTTCATTATAAACATACACAAATGTACATATAACAAATACAATAAAACAATAACAAAACTATTTACAGTATTTGCATTCATCCATGATAAACAATCATTTTATCCATGAGAAGTTATCAGTATTTGTTCAAAAGGATTTCCAATTTTTGCCATGCTATTTTTTATGAGTAATGTTATGAGTTCTATAACAAATGGTTTGCAGTTCTTTTTTACAAACAACTTTTGCTAAATTAATAAAATCTTTAAACATCAAATCTTGTTTACGTTTCCAGTTCAAAGTAATAACTTTTCTGGCAATTTCAAGAATTGACCAGTGTAACTGAATCTGAGATTTAGGTATTACATTAGGTATAGGAACACTGAATAGGATTAGTGAGTTAGAAATATGACAGTTATCAGACCATAAAGCATTTACAAAACATCTGAAGTATTTCCAGTATTGAACAACATTTCTACATTCAATGAACTTGTGAACCCAGTTGGCCTCAAGAAATTCATCACATTTCTAACATTTACTTTCACTGTTTTTGAGTATAAGATTTATTTTATGTGGAGTATAGAAACTCTTATTCATAAATTTCCATGTATACAGTCTCAAATGTAATGAAGAAGAGGTACCATATGTAGAATTCAATAAGAATTTTTTTGATTCATCAGATAATTGTTCTCCATCTAAATAGGAATTCCAAAAATCTGAGTCAAACTTTAGAGTGTTTTCTCTTAGTATGATAAAGGGTCTGTATTAGATCACCGAATGCTTAAAAAAGCGAACGGTGATTAATCGACCCTATATAAGTGAAAGCTTACAATCTCAAACTGTCAGAACAGCGATTTTTTTTCCTAGGGAAAAAAAATCACTGTTCCAAAACACATACACACAACACAAGCACAGCAAACAAACAGCAATCCACACACATACACCTAAAATCTGACACCTAACCCTACACTAAACTATACACACACCACTAACTATCCACTTACCTTAACCCAAATCCTAACCCTAAGGTCCGTCACTATCGCACACTTACCTCACCCGCTCCCTAACTCACCTAACCCGCCCCAACCCTCACGTCCACACAATCGCACACATACCTAACCCGCACCCTAACCCTAACTCACCTAAGCCGCCCTAACACTCACATCCACACAATCGCACACTTACCTGAACCTGACCCATAACTTTCCACAACAGCACTGAAAATACCAAATCAACAAAAACGGACAACCGAATTCTTTCCCTAGGAAAAAAATTCAGGTTTCTGTTGCTTCGATATTTTAAGCTTTCGCTTACATAAGGTCGATCAATCACCATTCGCTTTTTTAAGCATTCGCTGATCTAATATAGACCCTGTTATAGATAGGTGAGATACTCAATTTATGATTATCTGTCTTTTCAAGACACACAATAAAAAGCTGAATCAAACTAGGTATAGATTCAGTCTCTAGGTTGATTGATACTCTCATTTTATTTTCTATAAACTGCCATAATGAGTGTATAAACAACCAACTTTCTTGACTATTATCCAAACTAAATAAAAGAGAGTTTAGTGGTTTAATACTCTTATTTTCAATAAACTGATGCCAGAATATCAAGTTATTTTCCTTTAATTTTTGCATCACATTGATGTTGAAAGAATCTAGGCAATCAGGGGAGTATGCTATAGGGAATATAAGAAATAGAAATTGTTTAATGTTGTAATTACAATCAGTTATATTTTTAAAGTTCTTGTTAACTAAACAAAATTCATGTACAAGCCAATGAATTCTACTTATTCCGTATTGCTCCTTAAATTGATTTTCTATAGTTCTGACATCAGTTATATGAATCTCATGTATTGTTTTCCAGTCAGATATATAGGTAGGTGTGATCCAATGTAATATTACATTAATTATAACTGATTTGGAATAAAGATCTAAGCTAGGGAATGCTATTCCATTACTGTTCCAAGCTCTAATGTGTCATTTATATGCCATCCTAGGTTTTAAGGGGAACCATAAAAATTTAAATAGCATGGAATTTTATTTTTTAAATAAGTTTTTGGGAGGGGGTAGTATCAATGACTGTATATAAAACAACATTTTAGGTAAAACTATTATTTTAATTAAAAGGAGCCTATCCTCCATTGTGAAGAACATTTTATTCCATCTTTTGATTAGTTCACTAATGGTGGTTATTAAATTATTGTAGTTTAGTTTAACAGACTCTTTCCATGTACTCTTTATACTGACACCCACATATTCTAATACATCATTCTCCCAATTATACAGGCTATTCTCTCTTAGATTTTTGTTGATCTTTTTGTTAATTAGTAATGTTTTGGATTTATTATGATTAAGTTTAAGCCCTGAAATTCTTTCAAACTTGCTTAAGGTATTTATAACATCATGCAAAGAACCATCAATATCACCCAACGTTGCAACATATCATCAACAAATAATTGTATATTAAGACAATATTCCTTATTAATTTAAAAGCCTTTTATATTTTGCTTGTTTCTGATATATGTGATGCAAAAGGTTCCATTGAAAGAGCAAACAATAATGGTGAAAAAGGACAACCTTGTCTAGTTCCCTTGAGGATTTTTAGTGGTGAGGATAGATATGATCCGATTTTCACATAAGCTTGTGCCCCACTATAAATTTTCATTAATAAGTTGAAAATTTTGAAGAGAATTCAAAACCAATCAGACTTCTTTGTAGATAAGACCAACTAATAGAATCAAAAGCCTTTTCTATGTCTAGGCTGATAATAGTAGTTTTTTTTGTATTTGCATGCTATGTCTATTAATGATAGTAATTTAATGATGTTATTTTGCACTTTTCTATGAAAAATTAACCCTGTCTGATCATTATGTATTAGATTAGGTAATATTTTCTTTATCCTATTAGCTAATATTGTCATGAAAATTTTATAATCAGTGTTTAGTAACGAAATTGGCCTATATGAATCACAAGATTTGGGGTCCTTACCTTGTTTAAATATGGGGGAGATAATTGAGTATTTCCATGATGAGGGTGTTATACATTTTTGCTTAACCATAGTAAAGGAACTCATCATTTTCGTTATTATATTCAGGAAAAATCTTATATAATTCAAGAATTATTGCATCCAGTCCTGGAGATTTATTATCTTTTAATGTTTTTATTTGCTCTTTCACTTCTGTTAGTGTTGTTTGTTTATTTAATATGTTATTTTGTTGCATTGATACCTTAGTAGCTATATTTTCTTGAATAAAAGTATTTATTACATTATCTGTCTCTAAAAGTGGTGTGTTATTATTTATATCTTTATAGTAGTTTTTGAACACTTTTAATATGCCCATTAAGTGAGATGTACTCTTAACTGAACCATCACTTTTATATTTAATCTCATTAATAAGATTTTGATTGTTTATTTTTTTTATCTTATCGCTATTTTATGTAGATATTTGGCATTTACAGCATAAGATTGTAATTTCAATTTTCCAGGTTTATGGCTACCTTATGATTCAGAACTTCTATGTATTTTTGATTTAACTTAGTAATTTCATTATGTGCTTCTTTATTTGGTTTTGCATCCATTTTTATCTTGTCTATGTTTTTTTGTAAGTCTAAAAGTTCTTTGTTCCACTCTCTCCTTTTTTAAGGTACCAAGATTTTACTCTACCATATTTATATATATATAAACTTTAAAGGTGTCCCATAGTATAGTATCAGTCACTTCACCATTATCATCTGTTTCCATAAACGTGTCTATTTCTTTCATTATCCATTCCCTAAAGTCATTTAACTTAGTTATGTAAGCAGGAATTCTCTGTAGAAATCTTAAATCATCTGTATGTGTAGTTAATGTAAAGTTTATAACATTATGGTCCGAAAGTGGACAAGTCATTATAGATACATCACTTATTTTATATTATTTGATACAAAGACCTTATCAGTGTTTGTTTGTGTACCAAACCGATATGAATAGTGAGTATAGAGTAAGGAATAATGTTCTCTTAGACCATGTATATCTTTAAGGTTCATCTGGGTTGTAAAGTCATTTAACTTCTTGGCTTGGGATGTTAGTTTTATTTTACCATTTTTAGAAGTATCATTGCCTGATAATAGGCAGTTAAAATCACCTGTTGCTATAATTTCCCCTTTTGCATTTAAAGTAATCAGGTCCAGATATTTGTCAACATATTTAGTACTCAGTCCTGGTATCCAGTATGTATCAGTCAATGTATAATACTTCCTATTGATTTCCGAAGTAACCACGCTTAACATCCCATCTTTATCTGAAATTGTATCTATAATTCTTGGCATGGAATAAGTATGTTTCCATAGAATGAGAGTGCCCCTTCTCTTATTCTTAAAACATGAATCAGCCAGAATGGTATAGCCATTGAATGAGTATTTTTGTAGATATTTTTTTAATACATGGGCTTTGTGTAAAAAGATGATCTGGGCTTTATGCATTTTGATATATTTAAGCAAACCAGCTCTTTTGACATTATTGTTCAAACCATTAATATTTAATGATAAACATTTATAAGCCATTGACTATAATGTGTATGTTATTACTAACTGAAAGACCTTTCTTCCGTGTTGACTTGAAATCTACTGAAAACTTACTTATCATGGATGCATAATGTGTATTAAGCACTACTTTCAAAAACCTAAAACTATTTTCAAACACATACATGAAACATAAAGTTTCTGGTTTAGTTAAAAACTTAACTAAACCATCCATCCACCACATCTCCAATACCAAACAAGACAAATTATACATCTCTGCTTAGAATATAGTATAAAAACAAAAAAGAAAAGCATTATGAAAGCAACTAATGAAATCTGAATCCATGAAATATACACTAAAATGAGACTGTCCAATATACTTGAAGCTATATGAATATGTCACATATGACAGTAGCACCTTTAATACGTAGATATGCCAGAAATACACATCAGATCAAAGTATGTATAAACATTAGAAGCTGAAGGTTAAGAAGATTGTCATTATTTCTAAGACTTTTCAACAAACATCAGATAATTTAAAAATTTTGTCAGTCATCTATCTAGCATTTTTCATGTAAGGATCTGTTGAATATATATATAACACTTATTACAACATAACTATTATATTTTGCAATTATACACATATTACTCATGTATTAACAATATCAATGTTGATGTCTTTCATGAGGAAGGGGGAGAGAGAGAGAAAAAAAAGGGGGGTGTCACAACCCTCTGTTTAGTTACTAAAGGTTTAGTTATATAACATAAGTCTGATGTTAATATGCATAATGAGTTTTCTAATGCAGCTCCTAGTTCACTTGATGTCATTTAGTTACTAATAGTGTCATTGAATCTGCAGAATGCATGCATCTATAAGAGAACATAGGCATTTTCAAAGGAGTTAAACACTTTTATCAAAACTAATTATTTACCATTTAAAGTATCTAGTAAAGGATAACAGAATTTCAAGAGAAAAGAATTCTAAGTACAACCATTTAACAAGTTCAAAAGGTCAAATGATGCCATCACTATTGTTTCCTCAAGGTGCAACTTCATAAACTTGTTAAAAAGTATTTGAATAGGCTCATGCACAACAGACATTGTCTCTAGTAAAAAAAAAGCATATTCGTCAGGAAATTCAGATCTTGAAGCTTTTAGAGTTTACAGAAAGCAAAAAAAAAAAAAAAAAAAAAACACTCAAGCTGCCAAGTCAGTGCATGTCATGAATCTCCACAATGAGAACAGTCACAGAGGCCACCAGTTTCCTCACAAAACATCATCAAGAAAAAATTAACCCTTTCATATAAAAACAGTTATTTAGAAGTAACAATAACTGCCTCAAATTAAAAATCTTATTATAACAGTTCAATCATTTACCCACCAGTTAACCAGGCTAGAGAAAGGGAAAAAAAGGAACCTAGTATATATATATATATATATATATATATATATATATATACATATATATATACATATAACTTATATTTAGCTAAGTATAAAACACCATTAATGTACTGTATTAATGTTTAAATGTATCTAAACAAAGAGGCTAAAACATCTAGTTAGAAACACAAATCAGAAACACCTTGTTACCCCACCACTGACCCACTAGAAAAAAATGCACTTTGGTATTAAGTCAAATTATGCTATTACTGAAGAATTAGAAGACATACATCATTTGTAGTTATTTAAAAGGTAAAGGTATGTAAAGTACTTATAATGGGGAAAAGAGAGAAAAGGAACATTGGTAACAAAAAAGAATAGTAAGAAAGGAGAGAGAGAGAGAGAGAATGTTATTTAAATAATTAGTACTATATGTAATTAGAAGAAGTAAATATAGAAAGGAAAAGAGAAAGTTAATAATAAAAATGATTCACATTACCTTACAACATAGAGACTTTCCAGAATCAAATGCATTATGATTCATAAAACAAAGCATTTAAAATTAGAAGGAATGTATTCATTTGTCCTTTATTTTCTTAGTTTTGTTTGCTCCTTCCTTCACAGACCATCCATTTTTGTTGCCTGTCTCTTCAAACTCTAGGATGATCATTCTATTTCTTCTATGTCCGACAGTATTTTCTTCTTTTGGATAAATTCTACTGCTTCTTGTAGAGAATCAAATATTTTCACTCCTGGCAAAGTGATTTTTGTTCTTGCAGAAAAAATAATTTGAGCTTTAATATTGACTTTTTTCAAGGACTTAATTAGAGGAACACACCCCTTTCTTCTGGATATGACTGAAGAGGTGTAGTCATTGTCAAAACAAATAACTTTTTCACCCATCTTGATAGGGGAATTAGTCCAAGCTGATTTCAGTACTAAGTCCTTGTCTTGCGAGGAAAGAAATCTAACTATTATAGACCTGGGGTTAGATGAACTCAGAGATGAAGCTGGATTTGACAGGGACCAATAAGCCCTCTCAGTTCCAAAAGAGAGGGATTCAGGCATGTTTAGTGCTGAAGAAAACCACTTATTGAGGAATTGAATCATGTTAACACCCTCTTCATTCTCAGGAAATCCATATATTTTTATATTATTCCTCCTTGACCTACTTTCAAGGTCTTCCAGTTTCTCAATCAGCCTGTTTTGTTTCAGAAGAAATTCATTGTGGTGTTCATTTTTTGTCACTCTAGTATCTAGGCCAGTTATTGTTTCCTCTAAGGCAAGAATCTGTTCAGATTTTTTTTACTGTTCCATTTAGAAGTTCCAGTTGTTTACTGCATTCTTGTTTGATAATATCCATTTTGTTTTTGAATTTGTCCATTTTTAATGACAGTTCTTGGATGTTTGTTATTATAAGATGCAGTTCTTTCTTCATTACACTCTCCTGGAGTGGATTCTTTGAGTTGTTCATCTTGAGATCTCCAGTAGAAAACTTCTTGACAGGAATAATTTAAAAATTCTCTTGACTATTTATTAATTTTTAGAAAATAATAGAGTCTATGTTAATCTAACTTTTAGTATACTTTGATTTTTCTAAAAATTAAAGTATATTTCCTGTCAGGATATTAAAATCTAAGCAGAGCTATGGATTTCTGCTGCTATCAGACTGGCATCTTGGCCACGCCCCCATGTGAAGTCAACAGTTCCTTATTGATGAGGCAGTTAGATTGATTAAGGTACATTTGTCGTCTTTAAGTGGAGTGGCTAAGTTACTGGGTTTAAAAGATTTTACAAAAACTTGGGTGGCTACAGGATGATTAAGGATTGGGGAAGGGTCGATGGTAAACAGCTATGCCTGGTGTTGAAAGGTTTCTATAATTTGCTGTCATGTCAGTTAAATTACATTGTTTGGGCAACACTGGCAGTGTTCATATACTTGGGCTGGAGAGCTGCTGGGTACATTTCAGTGGAAGGATATTTGGATTACGAATCAACAGTATTGATAGGATTTGCTTGCTAAAGGCACGATTGGGAATGGTTGTTTTACATAGGAATGTTGACCAGTTGTTATGCCCAGTAGTGTGGGCTGGTCAGTTGTAGAGGTTGTTTGGAGGTGCTTTGGTTGAATTGGTTTTTCATTTGGGAAATGGCAAGCTCATACTGGCAGAGCAGTTTGTGTATATGATTCAGAAGGCATTGGAGAGTTATGGCATTGCTGGGGATAGATTTTCTGTATATTCATTTAGGATAGTGAGAACATCTGATTTAGCTGAGGAGGAAAAAATCAGTGGAGTTGATATGTACAGGGGAGATATGGTCTTATAAAGCTTTTATTTTAATCTTATATAAGAAAGAGGTTATTTGGCATTTTGGTTAATTGTCCTTATTTTGCAAGTGGAAATATTGTCTTGATCAAACATTATTTTACTTTCTGGGCAGTGGAAAGAGTTCTGGTGTGGCCTGGTAGAAGTATGCTGGGATTGGAACAGGACAGATGGAAAATGTTTATGATATGTATTCAGAGCTGAACATAAGCAAAGCTTTTGATTATAAACTCTTCCTCAATGCTAAGATAAAACCATATATTCTAAACATTTAAACAGTTATGTGAATACAACAAATAAATCAGAATGCAGTCAAAATAATTAAATAATTATTTCATTTTTAAAACTGGTTTGATGCTAACAGTAATAGTCAACCCCAGATAGCTATCTGCATAAAAATATTAATCTACTTATATTCAGTACATTCAGTTTTTAAAGTAATATCAGCACCTCTTACTTTTATATAAAGTAATAACCATAAAATTGAATTTGTCCATGTTGTTGTTTTTAATCACACATTTAGCTAGCACATTAGTACTAATCTGTCTTCTAATATCTGAAAGATGCTCAGATATAAGCATTCTGTTGGTTTTTCCCAGCATAAAAACAGTTGCAAGCTTCATAAATCACTAAATAAAGTAAACGTTTCCTGTTCTGCAGGTTGCAAAACAGTGAAAAGTGAAAATCTTACCACTAAAAGGATGTTTGAATATTAAAAACCAAATGAACTATAAAAACTAGTACAAAACACAAAATATATCATTAAGCCCAGGATAGTTAGCTGCATTGCATTTTAATTGCCATCTCAGCTCTTTGAGCATTATAAAATGATCTCAGATGGTCCCCTTCTATGTCCTATCTTAATATAGTCAATTGCAATACACTTAAACTTAAAGTAATGTGACAGTTGATTTTTAATATGACCGAACAAGGCATTATGTTCATCTTTCTTCCTTATGTCGTATTGGTGCTTGTATATCCTTCTCTTGAAAGCCCCACATGTTTTCCCAATGGAAAATGAGTTACTTAAAGTTGAAAGCAATGTTTGCACTGTGAAAAAAATGATATACTGTTTTTTGGGTGGGTATTTTCTAATTGGGGCTTGAAAAAATGAAAAACAAAAAAATAGAAAGATACTGCTGGGATTTATTGTTTTTGTTTTTGCATACAGCCTTGGAAAGAAAATGTTGTTGGATAAAGGGTTTTATTTGGGCCAATTATCTAATTAAGACTATCACGTGATTTTAAAGATTTTGTATTTATTCAGTGCATTTTAAAGTGTTGTTTATTCTGATGAAATTCATTTAATGGTGGATGAAAGCACTTAATGTTTTAACAATAAAGAGTGGCAACTGGTTAACAAGAGTGTTCTCCTTGTTTATTTTTTAATAGGATGTTTAAACATATTATTTCTACTAATAAATACACAGGATTGACAGTAATAGCATGGAAATGTCCACTCGGGTGCAACAAGCTTTTACTTAAAATTATTGTATAACTTTATATTGCATAATTGCTGCTTTAATGTTTTTTTCTGTCTTGTAAACAAAACATGGATGGTTACACACAATTTTTTAACATCAACCAATGAACATAAAATAGAACATTTGTCTTTTATAATATTCTCAGTTTTTTAGTATATTATACTTAATAGCATATCGAATTGTTTGCAAATCAGATCAAGAAACAATGAGAACATTCTCTTGTTATATAAAATAGGTTTGGCTACAGTTTCACATTCATTTAAAACCTTGTGTCTATTATTATTTAACAGATCTTGATCATAGCCATTATGTTCTTAAAATATCCCCTTTAATTCACCAATACAATCACTGTCTTTAGTACTGAGTCTGCTAACCATAAGAAACTGATTTTCAAGTAAACCATTACAGATATGACATGGGTACATACTATTCATATGTAAACATCTCTGAGCTTGAACTTCCTGTATAAAAATCTTAGTACCCATCCCACCATTCTCTAAATAAAGATTAATATCAATAAAATTAATATTAGTGGATGAAAATTTAATTTTAAAATTAAAAAAATATGTAGCGGTATGTATGAATGAAATTAATTAATTAAGAATATTAACAACCCTATCCCAAATTATAAAAATATCATCAACAAAACATTTGTGAAATGCAACATTATCAATATATATGGTAGTGTGATTAAAAACATATTAATTTCTCAATTAAAGTGAAGTTGGCATAAGTGTTGGCAAGGACAGTACCCCTCTCCACACCTTTAATTTGATAATAATCATATATTCAAACATAAAAATATTGCTGCATAGCACCAACTCTAAACAAAATACATATAGTCTCCATCTGTCTAGCAGATTTATAACTAAATTCACCTAAATGCTGCCATACAGCTTGGAGCTAAAAACATTAGGAATGACAGAAAATAATGAATTTATATCAAGCATTACAAGTAATAAATTATTTAACTATGCATATTGTTACCATTCATATAATTTAGAGACTAAATCATGTGCATCCTTAACAAAACTCTTAACAGAACATAGTAAACTATTTAGTTGGAGTTGAATTTAAAGTGTAATTTTGTCTGACAAAAATAAGATAGGAACTGCTCTGCCAGATAATAAATCTGCACTAAAAAATAACAGGATCATTTTCCCCAGTAGAACAAATGGGGGAATATCTCTGCACAGATGAATATTAAAAAACTATTTCATCTTGGAGATATTCATTATAAAATAACTAATAATTTTGAAGCCAGAGACATATTAACCTTATAAAAATGTGTAACACTACTGCTACCACCACTGGAAAAGCAGCCATGGAGAGAATTGTTTTACACTTATTTTTTTACAGACAAGAGATGCCACTATGTTAAGTAACAGCTGAGTTTAGAGTATGTTATTCAGTGATCCAGCTATGTCTCATAAAAAAGGTTGAAAATGGATGGATGTGTTAGCTTGTCTGATACTGTAATCACTAGAGACATCTGTAATCCCTCATCATTTTGGACACAGAAATAATATATATAGGTGAACTACTAAAAATACATTTACACCTCACAAAGAGGATTACTGGACTCAAATAAATGCCCTACACTGACCGTCTCAAAAAACTCCAGCTTTACTCCGTAGCATATCGCCTACTCAGAGGTGATCTCTGCCTAACATATAAAGCTATGTCAAACCCAGAGCTGTTGGACATGCTACACCTAAAGAAATCCCAATCCCTCCGAGCTACATGATCTAGGGACCTAAACCTTGTCACCACAATAAACAGGACATGCTGGAGGGATAGATTCCTATCCCAGAGACTTCCCATAGTCTGGAACAGGCTACCCATCTATGTCAAGCAAAGTTCTTCATTAGCACTCTTCAAGAAAAATCTTGATGAGTGGATGGGAAATAGGAAATACACCCCGGGGATCAGTTTTGTGTCTCTGCTGCTCATCAGTGGCACAGGAAAATAACTTTCTTGGGTGGCGTAAGCCAGGGAACCTTGTTGGCTAGGCTTGCATAGGCCCTTGGGCCGATAGCCTAGTACCTACCTATGAACCTATGAACATCAGTCATCCAAACTGGCCTCCAGTTTGTTTGGTGGAGAGTCATCCAGAAGCCGGAAGACAGCTGTGCAGAAAAGTTAGCAGGTAACATAAATGCAGAGTTAATTCAGAATTTTCAGGCAAAGAGCTAAGTCCAAAAGCCTGCATTCAAAATATTCTTTTAACATTTACCTCAGTTAAATGCATCCAGGACTACATTTCAAGATTTGTCAGTATGTTAGCTAATGTATTCCATAAGTCTGTAACCCTTTCAGAGAACAACTACAAATTTTATAGAAAAACTCAGCTTTTCTCCATTCCTCTTATTGACTGTCATAAGTTGACTATGGCAGTCTTTAGGCTCCTTTATAGACCGACACAGTCATACATAACCTCTATAGTTTATAAGCTCCTCACCTAACTTCATTTTTTTTGTCTCTTTTCTTATCAATAGTCTTCTAATCTTCTGACAAAAATGCTTCACTGTAGGATGATCTGATTTTCAGCATTTTAAGTCTTTTGAACTTTTTTGTAACATACTAAGCACAAGCAAGTTTTAATCATTCTGAATAATCATCAGTCTCGCCATTTTTCTTTTGAGAAATCCTAAATTTTGCCAACTTTCAATATGTTGCTCTTCCTATGTGTCCATATTACATTAACATTCTCTATCCTTGATATCTGGAGGCTAAATAAATAAGTTTGAAACAGCCTTAAGACCTATTAATTTTCAAAATCACAGTAAGTTTGCATATCACATCAATATTAGAATGAAAGGTATGTTTTCCATGCATTAATGTTCCCAGGTCCAAAAACACATCCTCCATATCAACTTATAATTTCCAGTCTTTGAAAACTACTCTGCTCTTGTTGCCTTAGTCTTAATAACATTAATTGTCACATTGTTTTAGTATCTTCAGTGATTCACAAAGTTCACATTTTCTGCAGATCTTCTGTTCTGTTGTCCTATCTTAATATTACCTCTGCAAGTAGAACAAAATACTGAGCTTCTAGAACTCACACCTAGAAAGTGGATGTTAAATGAGTATGGTCATAATACATAACCCTGAGGGATCACATCTAGAACATGGATGTTAAATGAGTATGGTCATAATAGAAAACACTGAAGGCTCACATCTAGAACATGGATGCTAAATGAGTATGGTCATAATACAGAACCATGATGGATCACATCTAGAACGTGCATGTTAAATGAGTATGATCATAATTCAGAACCCTGAGGGATGCCTTGCCTATGGTTATACCAGTCCTTTGCCCAGCTTGCCCATCTCACAACTGTCCTCCTTGGAACAATCTTGCCTACTTAATGAGGTAGCAGATCATCCTAAATTAAATATTGAACAAAGAAATTTTTGCTGTAAGTCTTTATCAAAGGTACTGTAAAATTCTATGTATACAATATCAATTTATAAACATTTAACTATGTTTGTTAATTATATTATAAGAAAGAACTGATTTCAGGTACTGCTTGATGTGTTCAGGCAATAAATGTGTTGGATAACGATGCATACTTCAAACATATTCCCCATACCCCCTGACTACAAATATGAACCCCTCACAGGATAATAAGTTAAGTACTGTCCTCACAAGTAATACACTTATCCTCCTTATCCTATCTTTAACACATTACCATACCTCCTACTTTACAACCCTTACTACTACCTATGCAGCCCCAACAAAACATACCTCCACTTATAATCCTCACACTCCTCACTATAGCCTACACATATCCCCAAGCCTGTACCATCACATTACTATAACACCTAACTCAGTCAGACTTCTCTCAACTACTCCTAGGACACCAACTTACAAACAAACAGATTACCATCCTAACTAAACTTACAAAACTCTTACACCACATAAACCGCCAGCTGATCCTGGCAGGAGACATATACTCAAATCCAGGGCCTAATTCAATACAGACTACCACAGTTAACTCATACCTCTACTTCAGCCAATTACCCATTACTAGACCAAAAAACAGCCTATTACTCCTGAGCTTAAATATTCAGAGTATTAGCAATAAGGTACATCTACTGCATGCATTGCTATCCAACTATTCCCCTGACATAGTATGTCTTACTGAAACCTCGTTAAAGCCCACAACAACTGACAATGAGTTCTTCCCTACTGGACACACTGTCCTGCACCATGACAGACTGTCTAAAAAAGGGGGAGGGGTAGCATTACTTTTTAAAAATAGCCTAAACATAGCCACTATTAATCTTCAAATCCAATCCTTTAATAATACTGAACTCCTCCTAGCTAAACTCAAACTTAACGACAAAAAAACAGTCAGTATTATCACCTGCTACATACCACCAGGTAAAAATATCCTACCCTAGAAGCCTTCTTACAATGGCCAAGTCAAAACTTCCCCCAGGAAACGATCATCCTCGGTAATTTTAATATTTTTTTTAAAACAGTTTTATAGATTTTGATTATAATGAAAACAATCACATAGACATATATAAGATAATTTACATTACAGATTTACAAATTGATAACATATATTTAAAGCATTTAAATATGAAGATACGAATAACAAAGCAAACAAACTAAAGTATGTACATATACATCCAGTATTTATACATTAACATACACTATAACCTTCCTTCTGTAACTTGTCTCATGAATGACAAGGGAAGACAATTATCTTTATGCAAAATGATTATTTTTTCCAACATATTTTGTAAGTTAACCCATAAATGATATTCATATGTCTTTCTAGAAGTTGTAGAGGTTATGGTTCTTATCTGTAAATGACTAACATCTTTTAATAAATTAGTAAATTCAGAGAATATAGAAGGATGTTTTGAAATCCAATTTTTTGTTATGATCTTTCTAGCCACTGCCAATATAGTCCATAGTAAGGAGTATTTGGTTTTCCTAACACATTGTGGAACAGGTGTATTAAATATGATTAATGATTTATTCAGTATGAAGTCTGAAAAAAGTGCTTGCAAAAAGTCATTTACTTTATTCCAAAATATATTTAAGGCTGGACAGTCAAAAAAACATATGTGCCCAGTTAGTATCTACATTAGCGTTGCATCTATTACAGATGTTCTGTTTTTTATTATTTTTGTCCATTATTTGTGGTGTATAAAAGGATCTTTTCATGAATCTCCATGTGTAAATCTTCTATTTCAGAGAAAATTATGTTTTCCCAGCTGATTGTAGCATATTAACCTTATCTTGCTCACTTGGGGAATTCTGAGTAATTAAACTTTAATAACTCCAGTGGTTATGTGTGCAAGAAAATGTTTCTTCTCTTAAAAGTCTATAAATAAAGGAGAGACTACCTGAATATGTATGCTGGTGTAATAATGTTGATTGAAGAAATTGTAATAATATCCTGGCGTCATGTCTGTTAGTTGATGAAGCTAGTTTCATCTTATTATCAATATATAGTGTAAGTGTTTGTATATCTAACCATGAGGAATTATTAAGTGTATATTCCTGTATAATATGATCCATTGAACTAGTCTTGCATTCATAAGTTAGCTGGAACCAGTATTTGAGTTCATTGTTTTTCAGTTGAGAAATTTTGTTAATATCTGAGGTAACAAAAGTCTCTTGTGTATATGCTATAGGAAATAACAAAAAAATCTGTCTTTATATTTAACATGTTTATATATAAAGTTTCTAAAGTTAATTATATTATGTATGTAACTGGCAGTATGATTAGGATTAGTATGTGGGACAACAACCTATCCTCATTGCTACCCGTCACCACAGGAGTCCCTCAAGGGTCCATTCTGGGACCCCTTCTCTTCTCCATTTTCACCAGTAATCTTCACAGCATCTGTCAAGATGCAACTGCTATTCAATATGCTGATGATGCAATGCTAGTTTGTTCAGCCAGTGATCGTCAGAAACCTCTCTCCATCACCCAAAAAAGTCTTCCAAACTACCAAAACCTGGTTTCTTAACACAAACCTAACACTAAATCCCCCAAAAAACAAACTTCTGATATTTAGTCCAAACAAATCCACCACAATACCCAGCCTATTTAATATTGTGTCCAGGGATGGGATCTCAAAGACACTCTTACCAAACTGCTAGAAGTGATCATTGATAATAATCTCAAATTCTATCTGCTTATAAATCAAACCATTAAAAACATCTACAAAAAAACTGAGAAGTCTATATAAAAATAATCCATTTCTAATCCAAACTGCCAGGACATGAATTGCTCAAACTTACGTCTTCTCTACTATTTTCTATGCCTCACCCATTTTCACCAACCTACCCAAAACAGAAATTGCCAAGCTCAACACCAGCTACAATCAAATTGCCAAATTTGCTACCGGTGTCCCCCATCGATCCCACCACTGCCATTCCTTAAAACAACTTGACTTACTTGAATTTCCTAATTGCCTATCCTTTCATTAGCTTTCCTTTGCACACAAACTACTACTACTTCCAGATAAAACTCCAGCACTGGCCAACCTACTAAAACTACAAACTCACCCTAGACAACTACTCTCTAGTGATAAAAAGTTAATCAAGGTCACCAAGAGCAAAAACATCGTAGGGGACTCCCTCTTCCCTAATTATATAGGGAAAACTTGGAACTCCCTACCCTCTGCTAGTACCTCAACAGACTCAAATGTTACATTTAAAAGACTACTCAAAGAACACCTAAAACTCACATGGATGTGTTTATGTTCACCCCCAGGCTAACTTCCCCAACCATATCCAACCTCTTCTCTAATCTCCTGGTCTCTGTTTCAGAACTATGCCGCTAAGAGGAACTGCAGCTTTTTTTTTAATTTCCAGCTTCCTCACAGTGTCACCTCTATACCTGGCATCTCAGTTAGTACATATACATATAGAGGACTAAAACACTGTTAGGTACATATTTTTATAATTTTCTTTTCTTTTTCCATCCTGACACTTGCTTTTATACTTAGTCTACATATCTTACCATTCAGTTCTGTTGTTTTACCTACAACTGTCAACCTAAGTCAAACTTGTACACAATCTAACTGCATAAAATTTGTAAAAGATGCAACTTTCAAGATGCAGCTCTCACATTTGTATCTTATTCTGTAATTCTTGCTTATGCATTGGCTCATTCTAACTATAAAAAAAATCATAAAAGATTTTTTTTTTATTCTATGTATCTAATTTTAATTTTCATGCATATGTACTGTTTATGTAAACATGATTGCTGCTGTTATACTCCTTATAATTGCTTGTAATTGATTTGTGGAACTTTTCTCCCTGGGCCTCCGCTGAATATGGACATGTATCCAGTCGGTCTCTCCAGGTCAACAAATGTAAAATAAATCAAAATAAAATAAATACTTCAGGAGACCTCAGTACTTTTGGCATGCCATTTGGTACTATTTTCTCAATGATCTGTAAATGTCAAACTATAGCCTTATTTGGCAATACTATATAAGCTCATTTATCTTCCCTGAATGTATTTTATTCTCTTTCCTTAACAATAGTCTTCTTCTAGTCTTTAGGAAAAACTGCTTCATTGTAGGATGATTTAAACAAAGATCATGTAAAGTCATTTCCTACTCCTTTCAGACCTCTGTTTGAAATGCATTCTCTGCTAGTTATCACTTTATGTTCAAATTATTGAACTAGCCAAAACGATCAGGACTTATACTTAATTCTTGATAAAAACACAAGATATAGTTCTGCATTTACAACCTTATGACAATGGTTGTACACAATTTATCAATAATTTTATTGTGTTTAATGTGTCATTTGTTGTATTTCCTTCCATTTTAATAAGGGTTATTTAGCTTATGCACTTACTCCTAGCTAACATTCTATCTTGCAAACATAAAATGATTAGTTTAAACAAGATGCATGGTTATGGACCAGCAGTCACTATATACTAATATTTGATTTATGAGGGTATAATTTCAGCTGACAAAAATAATTTCTTATTTAAAGTGAAACTATGATAACAGAAAAGGTTGCTAGCCATAAGGTTACCACTACCTTGTTTTTTATCATTTGTACCCCCAATATAACAAATAGTATTTATGATCAAATCTTGAAAAGGTTATATGCATCCCTTTTTCTTGTGTGTTTCATCTATCCAGGGTTATGTGTCAAATCCAGCACCTATACTGAATACGTCTTGTAAGCAGTAATCATCATTTTGCCAGAATGGAAAACAATCATGTTATAATTCTGAATTGGATAACCATTTAGTCAATAAATGGATAACCATTTAGTCAATAAATTAATAATGTGCCATGATGGCGGGTAAAAATAAAATATTCACAACTAGTTTTTTTTTTTGATAAATGCTTTAATATAAAATATTAAAAAAAACTTTCTAATGAAAGACTCACAGCTAAACATAGATACAAGATATTGGTTCTTGAATAATGACACTTTGTTGTAAGATAATAAATGACAACAAGCATTGCATTAAAATGATTCATTCAGATGAGATTGAAATAGTGCTTCTGCATTAATAATCAACATTTTCTTTATTATAGGCATTAGGATAAGTTTAAATGGTGAACTGAGCATTGTCTACATGGGATAATACTTCACGTGTCATGTTCTGCTAAGTAGGAAGGGTCATATGGTTTGCTGTCTATCTATAGTGTAACTGTATTGGTCAGTCTTTATTATATATGACCTATCTTGAGTCAGTTATATATCCTACAACAGAATCCTTCTTCCTTCTCTTTGCTCTGCTGAAGCCTTTATTCAAATTTACAGAGGGATGTGGAACAGTATCAGAATCATCGAGCATATATTTGGCCACAGGATAAATCTGCTATTGAGATGGAAAGAGATTATCATGTTAGAAGTAGATATAGAAAGAATGAGGATGACACAAATTTTCAAGGGGGCAGATTCTATCCTGCCCCGAAGCAGTACAGAAGGGTACACTGACACATACCCCCACTGAAGTGGAGGTCATTACTACTCCTTATATCAGTATTAATAACCAAGAATCTACTTTACAAGATTTATATGGGCATGACACCACATACAGAAGGGAGCTGACGACAAGTACAGATATTAGAAGGAAATTTCCCAAAATACATACTTATAATGGATTTAATGTGTACAATTTTACAGAGTTTAACATTAGTCAAGAATTTTTTACATTGTTTAGCAAAGATATGAAATACATACCTACAACAGGATTAAATTTAGTAGATACGATAAAAGAAATCAAATTGTATTGTAGAAGGCTAAATTTGGCTATTCAATTTGGAGATAAGGATGAGAACATTAAACATGTGAAATATAATAACTTTACGAAGAAAAGCACATATATCCTGGTTCCAAACACACAAGTAGCTAATTTTGAAAAAATGGTATGCAAAGATATTTATTGGTTGTACAATAATATAAGGACAGGTAAATTATATAATGAAGTGTTTAAAGATAATTTAACCAAAAAGGAAAGGATATGTTTAGAATTGTTTATGGAAAATAAAGAAATAAGAATCATGAAGCCAGGCAAAGGAGGTGGCATAGTAATTTTTAATACCTTTGACTATAATGCCGAAATACATAATATACTATATTTGTCTGGCAATTATGAAGAGATTTCTTTAAATCAAGTGAATATAGGATATAAAAGGATAGATCTAGCAATTGAAGAATATTTAATAGATAATCGATAACAAATGAGGTATATGATTTTTTGAAAGTTGAATTTCCCATTTTGGCTAAAATCATAGGTATACCCAAGATTCATAAGTGTATGGAAAAACCTCCGTTTAGACCAATCATTTCTGGATCTAAATCCAAGACATATAATATGGGTGTCACTATAGACAGATGGACTAAACATGTGTACAAGAATATCCCGCATCTTACCAAGGATTCCTGGAATTTTTTAAGTAAATTAACACCTGACATATGGAATGATAATCTAATTTTCCTGACAATTGATGTAATAGATTTATTTTCCAGCATACCTAAGGAAGTAGGCCTTGAGTACTTTTGTAATAGCTTGAGAAAATATTCGGGATTTATGTGGGATAAGATTAATCTAATCACAGACATGATGGGATTAGTATTAGATCATAACTATCTCCAATTTCAGGGAGAGTACTTCAGACAGAACAGAGGGGTTGCTATGGGGGCTTCTTGTGCCCCCATATTTGCAAACCTCGTCATGCTTGAGTGGGAGTCTGAATATATGTTTCGTAGTGAATATTATTCGCACATTGCTTTATATACTAGGTATTTAGATGATTTATTTATTCTATGGAAGGGGCCATCTGAATCCATTAAACCATTTATTGATTACATTAATGGCACGGCTGAATTTTTGAAATTTACATATAACATCAATAATGAAGGAATAGCCTATTTGGACACTTTTATAAGTCATACTGTAGATGGATTTGCATCTAAAATTTATAGGAAATCCACTTTTTCTAATGACTATATTGAATTTGGTAGTAGTCATCCACCCCACATGTTCAAGAATGTGTTTAAAGGACAGTGCATTCATGCTGCATGAATGTCATCAAGCAAAGTGATTATGGAAGAAGAATTAGATTTAATATTCAACATGTTTAGGACAAGAGGTTATCCTATCCCTATGCTAAAGGAAGTAGTTAGTTACGTTAGCAAACAATGGGGTATTAAATATTCACCATTGTTGGGAAAAACTTTTGTAGTTAATAAAGAATCTGATAGGAGTGGCAACACAAATCAAGAATATAATAATACATGTGTGATCATTTATAACCCATATGTCAATTATGTTAAAGAAATTTTAAACGGACATTGGGACTTGATTACAATTTCTGACAGCATAGGAATAACTTTAGGAAATTACCCTAAATGCATGTATAAAACGGCCCACAATATTAAGAAGCTACTAGAGAGTACCAAGTGCTTGAAAAAATTGAATAATACATCAACAGGAACCACAAAGTGTGGTTCCTGTAAACAATGCAAATACATCAATGAAGCAGTGGGAATCAAGTTGGACAACATTAATAAGACACATATCAAGTGCAGGGCAGGTAATTGCAACACTTGACGAGTTGTTTATATTGCAACTTGTGTATCCTGCCCAACATATTACATAGGAAAGACAGAAAGGAAAATCAAAACACGTATATATGAACACTACTATAAGATACAAAAGGAAGATACGAACAATGCATTATTTAAGCATATACTAAGTAAAGGGCATGAACATTATTTCAAATTTTCTATTATTGAACAAATTGATAATAATATATGTGGTGGCAATTGGAAAGTTTTTTTAGCTATGATGGAAAGCAAGTGGCAGATTTACACAGATGCCACCAGGAGTCCTGGTATTAATGATAGTATTAGTATCAAGCCTTTTTTAACACTTGAATAATATGCGTATGCCATTAATTTACTTTTATATTTTTAACTATATTATGTTGTGTTTATAGTGATCAATTGTAAATGTATTATATACATGTATAATGGGAAGTATTTTTCTCCATATTTATGAATAGAATATATAGTATATTTCTTTAAATGCAAATAATTTTTTTGGCGCCAAATTGGTTATTTAAACTGGATGTGACGTGCAGTTCTTGGTTCTGAAGAAGTCTGTATTCCGGCAGATGAAAGCGCTTAACCTGTTGTGTTGGAGAGTGTTGGAGAGTTTTTAATAAATTCAAATTCAAATCAATTCAACTGCCTGTTCGAGCTGCGCTATTATCCTATTCCTACATCAGGAGCTAATTTCTACTTGTGGTTTATTCAGATTTGTGCTGAAAGGTGAACCCAGTCCTCACACTTCCGCCCACTCTTACACACGTCGATTGGCCACTGGCCCTAGCCATTCCCATTTACTATGCAATAAAAACAGTGACTTAACCCTGTAATCTTCTACAACACTAAGTAGTGCTTAAATTAAATAATAAAGTACTTTAAGACGAATTTCTGTCTACCGGATTTTTGGAGTGTCTACTATATATTTCTTGGGGATTCAACTGGATAGTGGCTGACTGATAAGGCAGAAAGATACCTCTCTCTGGTGCATTTCCTACCTCTACTGAGCATTTTTGGTTGGGTATACTGGCCCTGTCTATTTTACTGGTACTAAAATAAGTCTAAAAGGACTAGGACTTTTTCTTGATACAGGTCTACTTTCCCTTTCCGACTACACCCTAGCGTTATGTGACAAAGAAGTGGAATAATGGTCCTTATACATGTTATACAAGGCATGCTAATTGGAAATGTATCCTAACATAAATTAGAGAATAGGTGACTTGTACAGTGCCAGTCTGTTTGGAGAACAAACGTATTCCAGCAGGGTAGTAATGTACAGGTAATGCCCTCTACTTCCTGGCAGGAAATTAAACTCAGTGAAACTTGAACAATTGCTAAACAGCAGTTTGCTTCTTAGCAACTGAAAACTTAAAGTCATAAAGTAAATAAAGAAGCACGTGTTTGAACCAGTCTTTGTGTATGTTTGTGTCTGCATGTGAGATTGTGTGCATGTGTGTGTGTGTGTGTGTGTGTGTGTGTGTGCGTGCGTGCGTGCGTGTGTGTGTGTGTGTGTGTGTGTGTGTGTGTGTGTGAATGTATAAGCAAGAAAGAGAAATATAGAGGGAGCTGACTGCAAAAGGAAGCCCATCACCAAGGAAGTATGAAACTTCTAATAACTGGCATTTTTGACTTTGACTTCATTCTTAGTGATTTACCTAGTAGATTTTTAACAAATGCAGGGGAGTGGCATGGGGTTGTGTGAAGACGGATCGTTGTAACTTGATTATTTTTATGTGATTCTTCATGGAAGGCTCTGAAGATGGAAACGTTTGTGATTGGTGTGTGTGTGTGTGTGTGTGTGTGTGTGTGTGTGAGAGTGAGTGTTATTTTGTGTTTGTGTGTTTCTATGTATATGTGTATGTCTTTTTGTTTTTGTCTGTATGTATTTCTGAATATGTGCGCTTCTACATATATGTGAGTCTGTGTATGCTTCTGAATGTACAGGTGTGTGTGTGTGTGTGTGTGTGTGTGTGTGTGTGTGTGTAGACATTAACTACATAACATATTTTGGATGTAAAATATTTCTGCTAACAAGAATTACATATAGTACAGCAAATCTGAAACCTTACACAGAGGAAATATTTACTTCAGAAATGTAAAATAATGATAATAATATAGTAAGAAAAAAATGAAATAAAACAAAATAATTTAGCAGATAGACTATTCCCTAAACACAATGATGCCCTCCAGGGTATGTTCTACTGTGCAAATAATGCCCTTCCAATGGTGTGGAGGCTATCTATTTGTAGCATTGGGCCTCAGAATACCCCTGGGCATCCATTATTTTAACAACAAGCTATGACTGGGTGTGGATATCACAGGACTAACCCATGCTGGCATGCTTTAATCATGAGGGTGAAGCTATTGTTATTATACAATGACATTATTTAAGAAAGAAATTGCTTACCTTTCTTAAATAATGTCTTTGTGTAATGGTGCTGTAGTGCCCCTCCATTTTCTTCCTTTTTGCTAATGTACTGCACATGCACAGTACATCAGTAGAGTACAAGAGAAGCAAAGGGGAAAAGAGAATCTCCATTGTTTTTTTTTTAAAAGGCAAAAAAACCTGAACAAAGTCCAACATAATGGGGCACAAAGGTCCAAAAATGGGACAGATTTTAAATATTGCTTTTATAAACTTTGAAAGTTCCTGGAATAAGTTGTGTGTTAGTGGACATAAAGTCCAAACCTGAAATGTCTGTCATTATTTAATTACTTCAATTCCCAGTAGCTTACCAGAAAAAAAAATTTATGAGGATCAGACTAAAATTATAAGGCAAAAATCTGGACATTCTGTGAAAACCTGGACAGCTGAGAGATACAAGAGTCTGCTGTGATTTTAGGAGCCACAGAACAGAAGTACAAAGAAAAATCAGGTAAGTTGTGTTTTAGTTTTACAGAACATACTTGATTTTTCTTGTAATTTGCTCTGTCCTCTTAGCATATGCCTATAGAAGAGTCTGTCCACTCAATGGTGCTTCAGCAGCCAGACTTTGTTTTCTGTAAGTATATGCTTGATTTGCAAAGAACATGCTGGTTGGGCTGTCCAATCAGCATGCACATTTTTGAAAGGCAAAGATATTGTATAATTATGCAATAACACACACCCTGTTAGGCACTATTGCTTGGTTAATGTACTAATGTAGTGGGTCTGGAAGGGCAGAAGATATGGAGTTCAGAGATGCGGAAAGTGAAAGAAGAAATATTCATGGTCTGACATAGTAAAACATGTAGGTAGATAGCTAGAGACACAGGCAGACTGATGGACACACACACACACACACACACACACATGGACACACAACAACCACACATGCATGTGCCTTGTATATACCTCTCTCATAAATGTATATAGCAGTGGTGAAAAAACTTTTGGTCCAATATAAGTAGGTTTTCTAAAATTCACAGTGTTCTATTTATTTGTCATTTTGATTTTTTTGAACCCCTTATCTTTCCTCATATCATCTTCAACTTTCTTTTGCAAGGCTCTTTTTGACCATCTTTAGACAGTCAAATGTGATAGCAAATTGAAAGACATACATAAAAACAATGTGTGTAATTTTTTATATGCTAGAGTACATCTAATGAATATGATGCTGATAATTTACTAATTTAGTTTACTCATTTGAAAAAAAATGTTAAGTGATAACTCTGTCATTGTTCTGCTGTTGTCTTTTGGAATCACCTTGAGTTCCTTATTTAAACAATATAAATGCAATCAAGTCTGGTAGTATAATTTATTTATTTCAGTCCTGAGCTCCTTATAAAACTCCAGAAGTTGTCTTGTTTTTGACAGAAACATTAGGTACCAATAGTGTTCTTTTGCAGATGATGAAAGGCTATGATAGCCATGAAGAATTCCCCTCACATATTGTTCTAATATAGCATTATTTAAGGTTCAGTTAAAGAAGTATGATACCTTGTCCTCTAAGCTGAGTCAAAACCACATAGTTAATGCTGTTGACTGTTTATTAATTATAATAGACACCATTAAAGATGCCACAGCATTTCCACACATAACCATAACATAAAAGAGCCAAATAACCATTAACTTACAGCCAGCTGGTGACATCAAGCCTATTCCAGCTATGTCCTACTGGTCCAGGTGTATAACCCAAGCTACCTCATACCTGGTTGAAAAGCCCTTTATGTCTTGCCTCCCAATGCAAATAGCTCTTGCCATGTCCACTGGTTAAACTGAATCCAACCTGCTCACATGATGAGGCCACTGAGCACAAACAGGGGAAAACAAGGAAGGGGAAGACACAAGGCAGATGCCAACCTGGCATTCCCACACGCCGTTCCATTTATCAGCCTCATTCGATGATAGCCATGATTACTAAACAGTCAAAGCAGCTGCCTTTTAAAGCATTCTGGGATGGCCAGGGAAAAGTCTAAAGTAAATAAATCAAAACCTAAATTGTTCAAATGTGCACTGTTGCTGCTATGAAAATCCAAGTTATCAAGATCTTTGTGGTGAATGATTTGAAATCCAGTTTGGCTGGCTGCACATGACAGTCTATGGTTAATAAAATGCCTGGACCTCTTCAATTGCTGTGGAACTCCTGCACCTTCCCAATGGATTATTGGTACAATTATTTACCAAAGCAATTCCAGCTCTGGATACAACGTGAGGAGCCTGTGCATATCGGAGAAGATTCTGGCTAGCAAAATTCCTTTAGGAGCCATCATTAAATTGTTTACCCTAAGGTGAAACACTAGCTCTTTGGGCAAAGTACCATTTGTAGTAAGCTGGTGCCAAATCTCCCAAAAACTGAAACCATAACAGTCCTGAAAACCAAAGGACTGAACTAACCATTTGTCCTGAAATAAAGAACCAGTGATCCCAGCGGGCAAACCAAAGCTTGGACAGCAGCTCTTCTGATGAAAGAATATACCACCAGCCAGATAACCTCTTTCCCTGAAATTAAAATGTAGGAGAATTAGTGCCTGATGTATGACAAGAAGGGGTCAGGCATCCACCTTCCTGTTCTTTGTAGTACTTTAACTGAATCAGAGGTGCAACCTATTCTAAATGAATAGGAGGAATACCCCAGGGGATGTATGACTTTCCCTTAGTTTTTTGTAGTAGCAGATAGACCTCAGGCAATCTAAAAGGTTTACTGCCCTCTTGAGTAATGACTAAGCCCATCTGAGAAGCCCTGGGGTGATCTTGTGCAGTAGCCTGAACCAGTGCACTGGACAAGTGGCTGAGCTCTTTGACTTATCTAAGCATACTTGCTGCCCTTTGCCCACTTGGTCTGTTTTGTATTTCCTAAACTGTATCAAAACAAATTCACTGTGAATCACAATAGCCTCCCAGCAAAGGGAATTTAATAACTTATTTGCAGAAAACCACCCACATATAATGCAGTGAGCAAATCAGCAAAACTAGAAAATAAAACACCCCTAAAAGTTGATTGACTAGTCAGGGGTCTGGCAACTCATATAGATAGTAACCTGGCCTTTGACCAACATGTGTCCAAGGTACTAAGGATATACTTCTATGTTGCTCAACTTATCAATAAGAGAATGGCACCTAGATCCTGAGAGGCCATTGTACTCAGCCCTCATAACACCCATCATAGAGTATAATGCCCTCTTTGGTATGTACTTGACCAGACACATGCAGCATTTTGAATGTCCACAAAGGTTCCTTACAAAAAGAATACAGAGAGTTAACACAATGTCCTACATTTTATCACCTCAAAATCCCGTCTCTTTACTCGGTATCATGCAGACTTCTGAGACGTGATTTTTTCCTGGAGTACAAGGTATCCCTAGACCCTGTTTTGATTAACCTTTTGCACATCCTCAAAACAAACAGCATCGAAACTACTATAGTAAAAGTCATAAGTTTTGCTTGCAACATAAATTGGACATGTTGAAGAGACATTTTTTTTTACAGAATTCCCAATCTCTGGAACACCCTGTTTAAGCTCAACTTGGAGCTATGGATGGGTAATCAGAAATTCACCTCTTGTTTGGTGGCCATGTTCATAGGTTCATAGTTACATACCAGGTTAATGACCACCTGGGCCTTTATAAGCCTATCCATACAATCCAACCAAAGTCTGTTTCTGTGTGTCATGGGCATTTATTAGGAGGGGGTATGTTATTTAGGAAGTTGCTAGAGGTCATGTGCAGGGGGGAGTTAGTTTTAGACATTACTGCCTGCCTCATTGTATCAGATGCACAGGATCCAGACCCAGGGTGAATTTCCAGTTTCCCATCCATTGGTTAACATTACACTTAAATAGGGTTAGGGATGTCCTCTGCTTCACATGGATGGGGAGCCTGTTCCAGAGCATGGGGAGCCGCTGAGACACATATCTGTCTTACCAACATGTCTTATTTATGTCACAAGCAAATTTTAAATCATTGGATCTAGTGGTTCTGATGCTGATTGCGTTGCAGATGTGCAAATGGTCCATCAGAGCAGGTTTGAGAATGCCATGCATACCAGGCATAGATTGCCCTTCAGTAACTTGTAGAAGACAGAGTATAAAGATAGGGCTTTAAAGTGATCCATATAGGACAATGTGTTTATACCCTGGTTTCTCCTGGTAAGGAACCCCTGTGTGCATTCCAACTCTTACATATGATTGGCTAGGTACATGCTGAAGGTGGCATTATGCCCAATGATGGATCTTATAATGGTCAAATAAGGTGGCACTATGACTTCTTTAGAGGTGGATGTCATGCTCTTAAATAAAGTTGGGGGAGATAGAATGATTTTCTTACTATTTTGGCCACATGTTGGTCAAAGGCCAGATTACTATCTACATATGTTCTCAGATCTCTGACTACTGGGTCAGCTTTTAGGAGTGTCTTATTGATGGAGCAGTTAGCCTGGGTGAGCATTCTTTTTTCAAAAAGCACTATAATGCATTGCTGGGCATTGAGTTTTAGTCCATGACTTTGGCACCAGACTTTTGTCTGTGTTAGACCCGCTTGTAAGATGTTTGTATCATGGAGTACTGTACTATGATAGCTCCCAATCTGCAGTCAACTGTGATGGACAGAGGCAGTCAGTAAATAAACCGCTATATAAATCACATTTGGGTTCTACAGCAAAGCTTATAAGGGCTTAGCGATCATTAGCCTGATATACACCTATGAATTTTTGAACCTATAAATATGCCAAACATAGAGAACCAAGTACTGACTCCTGGAGGATTCTTATATTTGCTGACTTCACCCCTGAGAAAGATTTTTTTTAATTCTTACTCTGCTATTTCTGCTTTCTATCCAGTGTGCCTCCCATCTTACAATATAGTTATTAATAATCATAAGTTGCATAGTTTTTACCTGTAAGCATTGCACTGCATCAAAGGCCCTAGCTAAATCCAAATAAATTACATCTGTTGTCAGTCCCTGATTTAGTGTTTTCAAAACATTCAGCTAAAAAGCTAATTAAGTTGGTTAAACAGGAATGATCTTCTGTGAACCCATGCTGATTGATGTCTAAGTGCTAGGAGTTACTGCCAGAGGCAACAGCTGGTAAAGCAGAGTGTCAAACTACTTTCCAGTAATACTTGTTGAGCTGTAGGTTTAACAGACATAGTAATGTTATCAATTTGTATTGGTACCATAATGGCCTCTTTCCAGACTTTGGACATGAAACTTAGTATAACTGATCTTTAAAAAAGGTCAAACATGGAATTAAATATTCAGCAATATTGCTTAAAAAGAAGTTAGGTAGTTCTGAAAATACTTCATTTCATAACAGAAACTTCCTCACCTCTTGTTTTTGTGGCTTCCATAGTGCATCATCTACATATATTACTAGTATAGAAGTCAGTTGTCTTTCTTCACCAGAACTCTCAGATTCTGACATTAAGCTGAATACAGATGTCTGCATTTCTTTTCATAGGTTCAGAATATTGATATGGTGATTTCCCATATCTCTTCAGGCCTTCTCTTACTAGTCTGTATAAATGTGTAGTTTTCATGATTTAACATTTTTATATTTCAAATGGACCCTACCATATAGACAAATATTTGTTTTCAGTAGATGCGATTAAAACTGTTACCCAGCATCCTGAGTTGAATACCCTGTCCTTACATCTTTATTATACACTTCTAGTTTCCACATGTTCCTCTATGATGAGCATTACCTTTTTCAGACTATTTTGTAAGCTGGTATATTGTGTTCTATAACATTTTTAAATTGAGTTTTCTAAGCATCCCAGGTTTCCCTGGCAATATCTAACAGTCAGTGATGATGTCTGTTATATAATAATATAAAAGTACTGAACTGTGTCAAGGCTCATGGTACTTTTCTAATGCCAAGTATGGTATACTGTATTAACTGGTACCAGTTTTTACCATCTTCCTCAGTAATCATTCACTGCATAGACTTTAATGGTTGCTTAAAAATGTCCCACTAACCAGTATGGCTGGAGATGGTACACTGAGGTTTTTGATTACTCAGCATTGAAGTATTGGTAAAAGATGGCGCATTATTCTGAACATGAATGCAGTCCCCTGGGCAGTAAGTATTACTATCCATATTCCTGCCCTGGAAAATAATAAGACTAGCTTCCTAGCTATATATTTAGCATTAGCCTTATGCAGAGATATAATCTTAGGGGACAAGTTGTATTGTTCAGAGTTACCACAATGTACTGAAACTTATTGCTGGATTTTACCAAAGACCCCACAATATTCATAGAAATCAGTTCAAAATATACCTGCATGATAAGCTTTGAGATAAAAAAAAATGTTGAAGCCTTGGAGATTTTTTCACAGAGATTTTGTAACTCCACTTAAAGTGGCATTAATATATATATATATATATATATATATATATATATATATATATATAAAAAACTATCAGAAAAGTAATTGTTGGAGGTTTATTAAAGTCTCTAATGCAGATTGGTTTCATATGATATTGGATTATAAAATAGTAACTCCTTTTTGGGTTAAATTTAGAAATTTTGCCCAAACTTTGTGGACAGGTAATTTTATAATTTCTAACTCCTTGATCTTATTTAATGCTCCAGTTTCAGATTCCATTCCTAGGGTGCAGGTGCCTCTCTTCTGGTCTATTTTAGCTATAGCAAGAAAAATCGTCACAAAGAATTAAAATTCTTTCACTGAATTCATTAATTTTAGCAAAAAATGTCTGTAAAAAAGAATTGTCAACTGCCAAAATGAGAACTTCGACTATTACTTACCAGTTTAGATTTTGGTGAAAATTAAGTGATTTACTTGATAAATTTTATTGATTTAGTTTTCTATATTTGATTTTGTTGTGGACATCTGTAAATAGTTATGTTTTTGTTCTATTTATCTTTAAATAATTTTGTACAATCTTTGTTTTAAAATTAATGAAACATTTTTAAAAAAAAAAAAGATTTTTGAAGCTTGCATGAGAGGCATTCTACTACCATTCAATGCAAGCAGCAGTAATGTTATTACTCCTGACAAGTAAACCCTTGCTGGATCCATACTTCAGTCGTCCTCCTGGTACATGACTATGTGCTGTCTCATTGCAGGGTTCCTGAAAGGTATGGACACTAATAATTGTTGTACCACTTCATTTCTGTACAATACATCACATCAGTGTGTGGCTAAGAAGAGAGAACATTTGGCTCAGTTTCTTTCCCCCTACAGCTCTGCTCTAGCTTTCCTTCCAAACATCAAAGCGCCAACGTTGCCTTGAGCCTCTTTAAAGTTATTGGGCTTACCTGGAGGTCCGACAATGCTGGTGTTTTCTGTAGGTCAGTATGACATGAAGCAGAAGGCTCTGCCTCTTTTCCTATCAATATAGGCACAAGGGTATTAGTGTTTATTTCTTCTCCTAAGAAAGGCAGCTCATATCAGGCTCTTTACTATCAGTTTCTATCTCTGTCTTGCTTATTTTTCTTGTTTGTTTCCTTTATAGACGTCATGCAAAGTATCCTTTTTCTTCTGTTTAGGGTTCCTGTATTCTGACTTAGCAGTAGTAATATCATTTAGGCTCTGTTTATGGTTACCTTTTCTCTCAGTATACAATACCCTCTCATTTTTTCTTTTCTTCTTTAGATTGCCCATACATATCTCAGTATGAATGCACACTTCCCCCTCACTTTCCCTTTCTTCTCTAGGCTGCTCTTTCTCTGACCTGGTGTGAGTGAGAATCACAATCTCACATTGCTTTTATCTGTAGGTTGCTTTCACTCTGCAAAGGTTATTTCTGGATAAAATGCCTCTTCAGTTTTACTTTCTTCCTCACTAACAGATACCTGTTGCCTAGAGTCTTCCCTTACATAAGTTATCTATTTTCAACTGACAGTAATAGGTTTAGAACTGGACAGATTCTATTTCTTCCTCATTTACTATAATAGTGAAGTCTTTCTTATTAATACGTTTCTCCTCAGGACTCAAATAAAGCTTTTTAATAAAGTCTTCTTTTTGCACGCAGACACCAGGACACACAGACATAAGGACAAATAGAGAGACACAGAAACATGGATGGACACAGCCTAGCCATGTTATACCCTTGTTCCCTTATTGACCAAGTTATATGATCTATATCTGCAGCTCAAGTCTATGATCAGCACCAATTGCCCTTATCCAAGAGGGATATATTTGACACTCCCAGGGAAAATTTATGGTCTCCCATACAGTTGTCTAAGTTATGCTTAAATAGGGTCATCAAAGAGCTCTGTATTACATGAACTGGGAGTTTGTTTCAGAGAAGTGTAAATCTCTGGGAGACGTACCTGTCTCTCCAGCATGTCCAGTTAATGTCACAGGCTAGGTTAAGATCCCTAGAGTGAGTGAATCTTGTCCAATTTGATTTGTAGATGTGCAGCACTACCATTAGGCAGGGTCTGAGACTGCTCTGTAGGCCAGGCACAAGCTGCCTCCCAGCAGCCTATAAGATACAGAGTATAGTGACAGGGCCTTCAGTCTGTCCATGTATGTCATGTGTTCAAGGCCCTGAATTTTGTTGGTGAGAAACCTCTGAGGTCTCTCCAGCTGCTGCAGGTGTCTGATGAGGTACACACAGAAGGGAGTGCTGTACTCTATTAGTAGTCTGATGAAGGATGAGTACAGGGGAGTTATAACATCCTTAGCTCTGGATGTGATTCCCTTACTTATGAGATGTCATCAGTAACCTGAAACGTTTCCAGTTGGTTCAAGCAGAAGTAGTACCGGAACGTAGTTTCCAAAAAAACAGAACAGCTTCAACTAGTACACTAACACCAACCAAAAGGAAAAATAGCAGCCCTTTAGGACTCAGCAAACATATCCGACGATAGAACAAGGTACATTGAATTTATCAAGCTTCATGTTAACAGAAGCACATTATTCATTGTTACAAAAAGGCTTGAACTTTATTCCAACAGCAAGCGATGACATGATAAATGTAATAACAGATCTGAAACTGTTCGTTAGGACGATAACTTTAAAGATGTTGTTTGGTAATAAATGTAATGCTGAGTCTATATGTAAACGGAAAAGCACATTCATACCGAGTAATGTACCTGTATTGACAGCGTTTCACGATTTATGTGAACAAGAAATTAGAGCAATATATAATGGTAACTATAAATGTGAAAGTACAGCATTGTCAAAAAATTTTAATTTGAATAAGGAAGAGCATAAAGCACTGAAAACATTAATTAACAATAACGATATTATAATTAAAATAGCGGATAAGGGTAATGTTACTGTTATAATGGACAAAGATAAGTACATACACTCTATGAGAACTCTATTGAATGATACCAAAGCTTTCAAAGTGATTAGCAATAGTGATGTTAAAAAATGTATTAGTACAATTAATATGGTCACATATGAACTGCAATTACAAGAAGATATAGATATAGACCTTTTTAATTTTCTTACAGTACCATGTCCCCTTATACCAAGATTATATGGAGTTCCAAAAATACACAAATCCACCATAGATCCACCTATGAGACCTATAGTCTCAGGTGGAGGGTGGATTATTGAACCCATATCCATTTATTTACAACAACAATTATATCCTTATATGAAAGGTTGTAGCACTGTGTTAAAGGATACTACTGATTTTTTAATAAAGCTAAAACAATGGCAACAGTTTTCAAGAACAAAAATAACATCATATGATGATATTATATTGGCTACGTTGGATATTACCTCCCTCTTTACAGTAATACCTAATGAATTTGGTATTAACTGTATAAGAGAATTTCTAACGGAACAAACTTCTTATACAGCACGTAAAGTAGAAACTATTTGTGCATTGTTAGATTTAGTTTTAACAAACAACATATTTTTGTTTGACCAACAAATATATCTGCAAATATCGGGTGTAGCTATGGGTACTTCCATAGCAAACACCTATGCTAACCTGGTATTATATATTTGGGAGCAGAAATTTATACTAAATGAAGACAATAATTTTGCAAACAATATAGCATTTTACCAGAGATTTGTAGATGATTGTTTTTTATTGTGGAATGGGACTGAGCCTCAGTTAAAGTCCTTCTTGTTATATTTGAATGAAAGTACTAATTTTTTAAAGTTTAAAATGGAAGTTTCTAAGGACAAGATAGTGTTTTTAGATTTATTGTTGAATAAAACTATAGATTCCTTTGAAACAAGTATACATCAAAAAGAGGTACATTCAGGACGATACCTGAATTCTGGCAGTATGCATGCTCCCCATGTGTTTAAGAGTATAGTAGGATCACAGTTGGGCAGAGTAAGTAAATTGAACACTAATGAGGCTATGTTTAATATACAACTTGAATCTACAGTACAGGAATTACTTTCTAGTGGCTACAATAGTAGATTAGTTTTGGAACATAAGAATAAAACCATAGCCCTAAGGAATACTACTCTTAAACCCACATATACTGAGGGTACTACAATGGGTGAAGCAAGGGAACCTGACAAGAAAGTAAGATTTGTTACTTCCTTTAACTCTAATACACATTTAGTACAACGGGTTATAGAAAAAAATGGCTTATACTGATGGCATGTATGGAAGTAAGGAAAATATTAGATGACAAACCATATTTTTCTTTTAGAAACATGAGAACACTGAAGCAACAATTGTGTTACAAGGATTTTTATACGTTGAAAGCCGATAATATTACAAGGCCAGGAACGTACAAATGTTATAATTGTACATGCTGTACAGATATTCATGAAGGAAATAGTCACTCATTCAAACATCCTGTCACCAGGAGAGTTTATAAGTTTAATGTTAAAGCTACTTGTAACACTACTTCGGTAATATACATGGCGACATGCTCTGAGTGTTCGTCGTTCTATATAGGTAAAACTATAAGAAAATTAAAAAATAGAATAATTGAACACAAGTCAGAGATCAATAAGGCTGTAAGAACTAATTCTCTATACAAGCATATAGAGGAACATGGAGCTAAGCATAGATTTACATTTCGTGTTATACATGTAGTTGAGACAACACAAAGAGGGGGTGATATAAATAACAAATTGGAGTTAAAAGAATATGATTGGATACTTAGGTTACAGGCAGACAAACCACCAGGAATAAATGATGTGGTAATATTAAAACCTGTTTTAAAGTTTTTACAACAAACTAAATTAAAGTGAAAAATACTATGTCTTATTAAATACATGTCATGTGACTATTTGGCTGCAAGTCATGTGATATTGACCCACACTATATAAACAATTTGTTTTTAACTGTTGAAATGTATGCACTGAAGAAGGGTTTTTACCTGAAAGCTTTGCCGTGTTTTTTATATAAAGAGTTTATCTTCCAGCGTCTGCGTAATTTTTGACTGTTGCCTTCTATTTCTACAAATGTCATCAGTGTGCCACACAGTCACAGCCCTTAAGGCTACACAACACACCTAATACACTTGTAACAGGTGACTCTGTTGTCAGACACACTGACGTCCCACTCACCAGGCTGAACAAGGAGAAGGTCACTGTAAGCTGCCTGTCAGGTGCCAGGATCCGCCACATAACACAAGCACTCAGGTCACTCCAAAGCAAGTACAAATATGATTCCATCATTGTCCATGCTGGTGTGAATGACTTGAGACGTACCTCCCTGGACTACATGAAAAGAGACATAGAGGAGCTCTCTGATCATGTGGCCCAGGCCGGTATGACCCTGACCTTGAGTAGCATCTTAACCTCACCAAGAATGATGCCACAGTATAAAGACAAAATGATCAATTTTAACAATTGGCTAAAGTATTGGTGTCATTCAAAGGGGATCCAGTGTCTGTCAGCCTGGGATGACATGCTCGACAAACCATGTTGCTCCGCTAGGGACGGTTTGCACCTGCCACCCCTGGGCTTTCAAATACTGGCTAAGGCTCTTGCCACCCCCATAGTGCCTTTTTTAGGCAAGGCTCAAAAGACAAACCCACTTCCATAGACAACACAAAGAAAAAGAAACTAAGGGTAATGCTGCTCAATGCCAGAAGTCTAAACCTCAAGATGCATGCACTCGAGGCTCTCCTCAGTATGGAGAATATCGATATCTGTGCAGTAACAGAAACCTGGTTCAAGGCTCCCGAGAGCACCCCAGCACTACCAGGTTGTACCTCATACCATGCTTTTCGGCCCCAAAACTCAGACCGAACCACAAAAGGAGGGGGAGTATCCATATTCATCAAAGATACCCACACCTCCAGGTTAGTGGCACTGCATGAAGCATCAGAGACCATCCATGTGCAACTAACAGTGAGCAAAACAGCCTTTCAGTTTGTAGCCTGCTACAGACCACCCTCCCAAACTCAGGAACCCCACTCGGCTTTCCTGAGAACACTGGAGAATATGAAGGTCTCTCCAAAGACCATTATATTGGGTGACTTCAACTACCCAAACATAGACTGGGAGCACTACTCAAGCCCCAACACCCTCGCCCAACGGTTCCTAGAATTTATAAACTCAAATGCTATGGAACAACTGGTCACCACTCCCACAAGTGGGGAAAGCATATTGGACCTAATCATCACCAACATGGGGACTCTATGTTCCATACCAGAGGTATACCCCTCATTGGTAAGATCTGACCATAAATTAATCTCACTGGACATCCATATCCCGTCCCCACCCCCAGCCAAGGAAACCACGGTGAAGAACTTCTCAAAAGCAAACTTCACACTTCTCAAAACCAAGGTGGAATCCTTCAAAGCCCCCGGGCCAGTGGAAAATACGGCCCAAACCACAGAATCCTTTACAAAAGCTTTCTATGGACACCTACAGGAATGCATGGATCGTACTATCCCAAATAAAACTGAGACTCATTCCACCAAAGGCAGGAGACCTGTCTGGTGGACCCCAGCCATAAATAAGCTATACAACAGAAGGAGGAAGCTACTACATGATAGAGCAAAATCCCAAAAAGGGAAGGCATCTCTGATCAGTACTAGCAAGAAACTACGATCCCTCATAAAATCATCTAAGGCCAGCTTTGAAAGAAAAATTGCACAAGATGCTAACGATAATCACAAGGCCTTCTTTAGTTATGTCAGGAACCTGGGTGGCAACTCCCAGATATGCTCTGAGTTAGTTCAAAATGATAAAAAATACACTGAACCCACAGACTTTGCCAACATCCTGGCAGACAGGTTCAGTGCAAACTCCCCTCTTCCCCCCCCCAAAAGAGCAAATGTCTATCCCAACAGAGTGTAGCCTCCCTGACATCACGGATGCACAGGTGAGAGCTGCCCTCTCCAAAGCAAAAAACACAGCATCAGTGGGACCGGACGGTGTCCCGGGCTGCGTCTTACATGAACTCCAAGAAGAACTGAACCCTCACATAAAGTCACTGTTCAGTCACAGCCTTACTACAGGATATGTACCCAAGGAATGGCATACAGCAACAGTGGTCCCACTCCACAAAGGTGGTGCCACAACGGACCCCGGAAACTATCACCCTATAAGCCTGATTAGCCTGGTCTGCAAAGCTATGGAGCGTATCATCATGAAACTCATAAACAAAGACATTGGGAACCTCCAACACTGGATCCTACCCAATTCAGCTTTGTTAAGGGCAGATCTTGAGTCTTGAACCTGGTCGACTTCTTTGAAACAGTCACCAAGCCATAGATGAAGGGAAGGTAGTCCACACATCCTACCTGGACCTCGCAAAAGCCTTCGACACAATACCCCACTCGGGCATCATAAATAAGCTCACCAGCTTAAATATCAACCCCTATGTCACAAGATGGGTTGCAAACTGGCTCAGGGATAGAACCCACATGGTCAGAATTGCAGGTGCCATGTCAGACTCTAAACCAGTTACAAGTGGCGTCCCACAAGGCTCAGTCCTGGGACCTCTCTTGTTCGGTATATATTTCTCTGAGGTACAGGCTAACATGGGAGGACTGTGGCTGACCAAGTTCGCAGATGACTGCAAACTGGGTGCCATAATCAACTCGCCGACTGACACAAGCATCCTCCAAAAGGGTCTCATAGAGATGGATAACTGGTGCCAGAGCCATGGCCTAAAGCTAAATGCCAAAAAGTGCATAGTCATCCCCTTTGGGAAAAACAAAGTGCCCACAAATTACCACATAGGTGGTAATCCATTAAGTACGGAAGTAGTAATTAGGGATTTGGGGACCCAAGTAGATAGCAATCTCTCCTTTGACAATCACGTTGGCAAAGTGGTTAGAAAGACCTTCTATATAGCCCACCTTATCACGAAAGGGTTCTCATCTAGATCAAGAGAGGTCATTGTGCCCCTCTACTCATCACTCATCAGGCCCATAATTGAATACAATGCCCATTTGGGATGTACCTTACCCGACACCTGCAGCAACTGGAAAGACCCCAAAAGTACCTCACCAAGAGGATCAAGGGACTCAAACAGATGCCCTACGCAGTTAGGCTGAAGAACTCCAGTTCCACTCAGTTGCTTACCGCCTACTCAGAGGCGATCTGTGCCTGACATATAAAGCCATGTCCAACCCAGAATTAATGGACATGCTCCACCTCAGGAAATCCAAATCCCTTAGAGCTACATGCTCCAGGGACTTAAACCTCAGCATAGAAATAAATAGGACATGCTGGAGGGACAGATTCATATCCCAGAGGCTCCCCTCACTCTGGAACAAAATCCCAATCCATGTTAGGCAGAGTCCCTCAGTGACCCTCTTCAAGAGAAATCTTGACGAGTGGATGGGAGATCGTAGGTTTACCCCTGGGATCTCTTCTGTGTCCCTACTAGACAGAGGCACAGTAAACTAACCTCAAAAGGGCTATCTTCTGTGACCTACTATACAGAGGCACAGTCAACTAATCTAAAAGGGTGGCGAAAGCCAAACACACTCTGGCTAGGCTTATAAATGCTCTAGGGCAGATAGCCTAGTATCAACCTATGAACCTATGTGCAACATAGAATGCCTTCTTTACCCCTATGGATACATGGTGACCAAAGTTAAGGTTGCTATCAACCTTCTTCTTTCGGCTTTTCCCGGTTAGGGGTCTCCACAGTGGATCACCTATTTCCATTTCTTCCTGTCCTCTGCATCTTGCTCTGTCACACCAACCACCTGCATGTTCTCTCTAACCACATCCATAAACCTTATCTTAGGCCTTCCTCTTTTCCTCTTACCTGGCAGCTTCATCCTTTTCCCAATATACCCAGCATCCCTCCTCAGCACATATCCAAACCAACGCAATCTCGCCTCTCTGGCTTTGTCTCCAAACTGTCCAACCTGGGCTGACCCTCTAATACACTTATTCCTAATCCTGTCTACCCTCGTCACATCCAGTGCAAATCTTAACGTCTTTAACTTTGCCAAATCCAGCTGTGACTCCTGCCTTTTTGTCAGTGCCACTGTCTTCAACCCATATAACATAGCTGATCTCACTACCCTTTTGTAGACCTTCCCTTTCACTCTAACTGGTACTCTTCTGTCACAAATTCCTCCTGACACTCTTCTCCACCCACTCTACCCTGCCTGTACTCTATTCTTCACCTCTCTTCCACACTCACCATTACTCTGAACTGTTGATCCCAAGTATTTTAAATCATCCACCTTTGCCAACTCTACTCCCTGCATCCTCACCATTCCTCTATCCTCCCTTTCATTCACACACATATATTCCATCTTAGTCCAGCTGACCTTCATTCCTCACCTCTCTAGAGCATATCTCCACCTCTCCAGGGTCTCCTCAACCTGTTTCCTACTCTCACTACATATCATGTCATCTGCAAACATCATAGTCCATGGGGTCTCCTGTCTAATCTTGTCTGTCAACCTGTCCATCACTAGTGCAAATAAGAAAGGGCTCAGAGCTGATCCTTGATGTAATCCCACCTCCACCTTAAACGCATCTGTCACTCCCACTGCAGATCTCACCGCTGTCATACTACCCTTGTACATATCCTGTACCACTCTTACATACTTCTCTGCCACTCCCGACTTCCTCATACAATACCACAACTCCTCTCTAGGCACCCTGTCATATGCTTTCTCTGTGTCCACAAAGACACAATGCAACTTCTTCTGACCTTCTCTGTACTTCTCCATCAACACTCTCAGAGCAAACATCGCATCTGTTCTGCTCTTTCCTGGCATGAAACCATACTGCTGATCACTAATCATCACCTCCCTTCTTAACCTAGCTTCCACTACTCTTTCCCATAATTTCATGTTGTCATTGATCATTTTTATCCCTCTGTAGTTATTACAATTCTGCACATCATCCTTATTCTTAAAAATCAGTACCAAAACACTTTTTCTCCACTCCTCAGGCATCCTCTCACTTTCCAAGATTTCATTAAACAATCTGGTTAAAAATTCCACTGCCATTTTTCCAAAACACCTCCAAGCATCCACAGGTATGTCATCTGAACCAACAGCCTTTCTATTCTTCATCCTCTTCATAGCTATCCTTACTTCTGCCCTGCTATTGCACTTCCTAATTCACTTCCCCCGCATCATCCAGCCTTCTCTCTCTCTCTCTCTCTCATTCTCTTCATTCATCAGCACCTCAAAGTACTCTGTGGCAGAGCTCTAAGAATTGTTTTTTTGTTCTTTTTTATACTTCCAAATTTGTACTTTGACTTTTTATACTTGTATAATATTTTACTGTGGAGTTTTTCTCCTCGGGTCTCTGCTGAAAAGGGGCACTAGCTCATATGGACTAACCCAGTCAACAAATGTCAAATAAATAACTAATTTGTCTTTGTAAGCCCTTTTGTAGTATGTCAACATTGTTGGCAGTCATTGTTGAACTTCATAAGTCACAGTCCATCTATTTCTGCCTGGACTTCTGAGAAATAAATTCTAAACAGTAGGGGCCCCAGCACAGATCCTTGTGGTACAACGCTGGTAACTGGTCTGCTGGTAGGGGTGGAATCCCCAACTTTGGCTTTATGTGTTATTTCAGTGAGCCAGTTTGCTACCCATCTAGTGACATATGGGTTAATTCCCAGATGAATGAGTTTCTCAGTAATGCCCGAGTGGGGGATTGTGTCAAAAGTCTTGGCTAAGTCAAGATGGGCTGTATGTACTGTTTTGCCTTCATCCAGGCCTTTGGTGACATTCTTGAAGAAGTCCACCAAGTTTAATAAGCATGATCTACCCTTAACAAAGCCAAATTGGGTCAGGTAAAGAGTCTGAAGGTCACCTAAGTCTTTGTTGATAAGGTCTGTGATGATTCTCTCAATGACCTTGCAGATAAGGCTGGTTAGGGTAATAGGTCTATAGTTCCCAGGATCAGTTTATGGACCCCTTTTGTGCAAGGGAATTACTCTTGTTGTTTCCCACTGTGCTGGGACAAAACCAGTACTTAGACTGTGGTTGAAGAGAGTGCCAAGTGGTTCCACTAGATCCTGTTTTAGACCATTTAGCAGGTCCCATAGAGACTGTGTTTTTGGTCATGGAGAGTGCGGTTATGACCTGCTCTTTGGAGATACTAGGTAAAAGACTGGTGACAAGTATGCTTTGGGGTATGTCTGGTGGGGACAGGGGTGAAGTTTGCACCAAATCTGTCTTCTAGCAGGTTGATGATGTCCTTAGGGCCAGTATGGTATGAGTGGTACCGTCCACCTCTAGTTTGTCACAAAGCTTGCCCTTCACTTTTGGATTTCTGATATAACTAAAGAATGCCTTGTACTAGCCTTAGTTAGGGATGCTAGTTTAGCTTCATAATTGGTTCAGAGGACTTTATAAGATATCTGGTTTGCTTTTTCAACCAGTGGAAGGTGTCTTCCTCTGCTGAGTCAGTTTCCTCTTTTTCTTAGACATTAGTTTCTTCCTCTTGTTGTATAACCTGCTTACACCTGATTTCCACCAGGGTGGCTTGTTTTTTTGTGAGGACTTTGTTTTGATCCATTCAGGTACAGATGAGTCTATACATTTGTATAGATGTTTATACAGGGCATTTGTGTACACCTCTGTATAAAGTGGTAGCAGGGAGTTTGAAACTATTTATGCCATCGCTTAGGAGGCCATAGTTTGCTTTGGAGAAATTTTTCAGCCTTTTTGCTGTTGAGTCCCTGTAGTTCCCTGTTATCAGTTATGACATTGCACTTAATTAATTTTGCTGTAGGACAATAGCATAATTTTCACATTCCATGGACATAATATCATTAGTAACATGTTTTTCACTGGTTACACATTTAACAGGTATAACAGTTTTACCACTAATAATAGGAAATTCAGCAATATGGATTCTTTTTTCCACATTTAAATCAAAGTATTTTTACAGTTGACATTTTCTGTTTGTTTTCAGAATTTGACACCTACTTTACTATAGTAGGCTGCTTATTTTTAATCATAGTTTCATTGCATAAGAATCTCACTACCAGTACAACAACGTTTTCACCATTCTTAAGGTCAGTTTGAAACAACCACTTTCACAGAGAAGCATCTAAGGCCTTTTAAGTATATCAGTGTCTAGAGTTTCATAGGAATATAGGAACAATACTAGGTAAGCAGTCACAGGGACGATAAGGTGCCCCACCATGAACACCTTTAAGGAGACACACTTGAAAGTTCTTGCCACGTTTTATAAGCATTTAATGGTGCTCACTACTCAAATTGAAGAAGGCTGTAGATGATAAATCTGGTACAGATTTGTGCCTACCCATCCAGTCATCAAAACTTGCCTCTAAAGGCAGACACAGAAGTACTTTGCTTGACCTGCAGTGGTAACTTACTCCATAGGCTAGAAATATGGTGTGAACCTTGGCTTTAGTTGATTTTGACTGTTGAAGTGACACCCCGACCCCATGTGCAAAAATGGGAAAAAGGGGTTGTGGATGGATGGTTGTTAAATGAAGAACCCATCCATCTAGCGAGTCTTGTTTATTTGTTGGTATAGATTTAGGACCTTAGTACAGATGTTAGTACAGATGTTTGTAGAGCCACTGATTTTGCATACGAAGGGAAGGTCAAATAAGACTTGGTCTTGAAAGGCATGAAAAGTAAGACCGAGGTCATGTAGGTCATCACCCAGGTGTTTTTACTACTCTCTTCATCTGAAGAGGAGTAATGCTTATAACATATGATGGAGGAGCAGCTTTTTTTACTGCTATGCTTCAGTTTTTTTTAATTTAGCTTGAGACCATTTTCATTTCAGCATGTATGTGCATATTCCAGTTCATGTTGGATCAGATCAGTACCAGTGGATGAATGGACAGCAGTGCCCATCTTGTAGTCATTAGCAAACCTGGCCACCCACATTTCTGGAATAGTTGTCTGGATGTCTGCAAACTAAATGCAAACAAGACAGGTTCTAATATTGATGGCTGAGGTATCCCAGTAGTTACAATTCTACACTGACAACTTGACATCTGTTGAGTAGAAAATTAACAATTTAGCAGAGATTGGAAGTGTTTACATAGCATAGGTCATTTTTCAATAATATCAGCATGGTGGATAGTGTCAAAAGCCTTGGCCAGGTCAAGTGGTATTAATGAAGTAACCTCTGTCCACAGTCTCGGTAACCTTTTCTAAGACGTTTACTAGGTTCAGGAGACAGTGCCTACTCTTCACTAATCCCAAGTAAATGGGGTACATTTCAGTTCAGATGCCAATGTTTGCATAAATAATATATATTCCATAGCTTTGCATATAAGGCTGGTGAGGCTGACAGGCCTATATTTACCTGGGTTTGTAGAAGATGGGACAACTTTGTGTAGAACAGACACAGTGATGGTTCTCCTGACATCAGACACAAACCATTTAGATAAGCTGAGGTTGAACAGTTTAGGTAGAGCATTATACACTTGGAGCTGATGAAAATGTAACATAGTATGTTATCTGTTTCCATAGAAGTATTATTTTTAAAATTTGCCAATGATTCTAAGACATGGTGCTATGTGATTTCACAGGAAACTAAATTTTCACAGATAGTGGAAGCAACAAAGTAGGTAGATAGAGTAAATTTAGAACTTAGTAACTGTATAATTTTACCCTCTCATCTCTTGCTATATGAACCTATGAGGTCCAGGGAATTGTTATGGCTAGGTTTGTATAGGCCCTAGGGCTGATAGCCTAGTACCAACCTATGAACCTATGTAAGAGGAAATATTAAATATTCACTAAAATTTTATTTAGAGCTTATGATAAAATGCTGATGATAATAATTTCTCATCTAAGATTTTATTTATTTTCCAGAATGAACAGTCAGTTGGAGAAGAATTGGTCTGTTTGCAAATTCATTGGAATTTTCCTAATTAGACTAAGGTAGCATTTCATTTTCAGGATGTGGGGTTATTGAATGTAAATGGTAGTATGCATGAGAAAATCTTTCTAGAATTTGGTATGGCATTTAAATTATTAGAAATTGCACTGAGTGATTTAATAGGAAACATTAGTATTGGTTTAAACATAAACAGGAAAAATAGCATTGTTAAGTGGAAGACAGAAGCAGTTTATATCTCTGCTCACACATTGCCATAAACAATTTCAAACAAATTTCTTAATAATTGCTATGACAGCCTTGAAAGTAATTTTATGGAATGTTAATGGTTTAAACAGTAATAGTAAAAGGCAGAGTTTGAATAAATTCCTTAAATCAAATAGACAGACATCATCTTATTATAGGAAACATATATTTAGATATTTTTAGAAATTACAATATAGCGTCAAAAGCCAAATATACTTAAAACTGTTTCATCATGTAGTGACACAAAAGGCAGATTCACAATGATGATAACTGAATATTATAACATAGTTTTTGACTTTTCTGATATGAACTGCATATAAGGTCTCAAGGCTTAATTTTTAAGAAATGACTGATTTATTCCTAATTATTTTATATCTATTACAAGACCATACTGTTCTTACTTTTAATTTAACTGCAAATTATAGTAGCTTTGTTATAATAAAAAATAATTCCATGAGGCATGATGACATTTAAAGAGCAGATATTAACTTTCCCTTATAACTTTAGTCATATTCGAAATTAAGGCATTTAAGTACAGGCTTAAAACTACTTCATGGGCTGTAAATTGAAGTTTAGGAATAAAACTGAGCAAGAGGTACAATGAAGGTCATGAGAGGCCTGCAACAATACCTTGGGTAAAGGAAACATAAAATGGGGCAGTGACAGGTGAGAAGTAGCTGTAAAAATAATGTGGACTTACTGGACTGTAGATGCTTTTTCGGTGCATCTTTTTATATTTCTGTGTGTGTGCTCATGTGTTTGGAAGGATGTGTGTATGTGCATTTATTTGGTTGTTAATTTATCTATTTTGTTTACTGGGTTACATCACTGATCAAATTTGACCATTTGCAGGATCTGCCCTTTTGTACACATAGTGACAATAGTAAAGTAATATTAATGGTGTCAATAAATTATACAGTACAGTGACATAACATGACATATGTGTAACAATATGTACATATTTACAAGGATGTTTAAGGAGAAGTAGAGTCAGAAGGCTACGATTCATAACGCAGGTATTACTATTACAGGTGAGGTAAGTGTGGTCTAGCCAAAAGAACAGACATAGAATATGCAAGTATTGAGAGACATTTAAGCAGTGAAGGAAGCAGAATTTGTAGAATAGTAAGAACTACGATAGAAGGTCTAATAACAGGAGAAGTGGATGTTAGATATAATGGAGGGAATGGATAGGGGAGATGGGGAAGCAGTGAGTATGAGTTTATATGTTGGAGACGTTAGGGAATTAAACATCACAGGTTTTCAGGGATGAATGCAATAGTGCAACCATAGGAGGTAAGTGGCATTGCCTGTGCTCTAATGTGCGTTTTTATATTTTTCATTCAGATATCACTTGAACTAAGGTCTGAACTGATTTTAATCTCTCATTTTGGGAAGATCAGTTGGCAGTGACTGCCACAGTTTAGGGACAAAGACAGAGAAGTGGTGGCCTTGAATACAGTTACAAGAGTAGGGACATTAATGTATTGGATTCTTAGGATGTAGTATGGGTTAGATGTAGTCTCTTAGCGGGATGATCTGTTTTGGAATTGAAGATTGAACAGATGGAACCAGGAAGGATGTTGCATCTATTTTGAATGGGTAGTCAGTTTGTCTTATCTAAGGTGTTGTAGTGATGTCAATGCTGACAGGAGTTGATGATGAGAGATCAGATTTTATTAGAAAATTAGAAAGAAGGTGTAAGGCAGAAGTGTTTTTTTTTTTTTTTTTTTTTTTTGAAGGCAAGTAAGGCCAGGCCATATTTTAGTTTCTCACGCAGGACACCTTTGCCTGAGGCTGATATAGCAGGTTGAGAAAGGAAATGAGATATCTTTTAAGCCCAGAATTGGAGGTAGTTGACTCTGAATCTGATTTTCTGGAAGGTCTTAGAAGTTTATGTCCAGGTTATAGCATGGAAAGTGACTCACTGAGCTTTACAACTTACCTTAGAACCAAAATGGATGTTAACGAGACCAGTGGCACCATCTGTTTTGAAATTTTCAAGGCCTTCATTATTCACTTCAATGAAATTTTCTGTATAGGGTCTCTATAACATCTCCACATTCCAATGGGTTGAAAACTTAAAAAAAAGACAGACCTCAAGTAGTGTTCAAGTTGGTGAATGATTTCTCTCCTCAAAACAATGTTTTATATGGAGTGCTTCAAGGGTCTGTATTGACCTCCCTTCTTTTCAGTTTTATATAAGTATTATAGCACTTATATGACACTCAGCTAGCTGTGCCATTTATCTACATTTCTTGACCCCTACCTCATTTACATCAAGCTATGACCGCCTAGTGTAACACTTCTGGTAAACCAGCTGGGGGTTACAGGATAAACTACTTAAAGGCTTAAGGCACCCAACGCTCACACTCATTAGACCCAAAAAATGTACTGGTTGACATCAACAACAGGACAGTGGCCATGAAGTTCAGAATCTTCTGACGAGTATGTGAAAACTTACCTGTCAAATGAACTAACCCTGAAAATGCATTATCTAAAGGACTGATTTCCAACATTTCTTGTGCTGGGATCTGAATAAACTATGCTGTAACAAGATGGGGAGGGGGGTGCTGCAGGTGATACTAATGCACAGGATGAGGGTCTGGATGGAGCCACCACAGTTGCAGCTGTTGGCAGAAGCAGAAAATATTCAAAGGAGAGCTTTGAAGTGTATTTTAGACAGGGTTTACATGGGAACAACAGTTTTATGTGACTAAGTCACACCTAATTGATAGTTGAGAGTTGAACCAAAGTGAAGAGTGATAACTCGTATGAACCACAACTAATAAAAATGGATATGCATTTAGCAAAATCTATTTATGTCTGTAGCAGTCTCTACTTTACATCAACAAAAGTAAAACAAAATGAATGTTTTTCAAAATGTTTTTTTTTTTTTTTGGTAACACTGGCATTAATCTGCAAATCTCCAACCAGATCTCAGATCTTTGAAAAACTGGCTTAAGTAAAATCCCCGAATTAAGCATTCAAAACACACACACACACACACATGCCTGTGCACATACACAACTACACACACATGTACACATTAGAATAACTTGATATATATTATGTATACAACAGTGTGCATTTTTACAATGCAAACTCAGTAAACCATGTTAATTGACACTGGAGACTGTTGGAGATATACAAAAGCATGGTTAATGCAGACATTTCTTCAGTACACCAGCAGGCAGGACTGGAGAGCCACTATCGTCCTTACAAACATTGCAGAACTTTTGTTAGACACACACGCAGCAAAGAAGGAAACTGATTGTTTAATGGCAGCACATTAAAATTATAAAAACATAGCTAGCCGTATACAGACTTAAGCTTTAAAGGCAGCAACGTTATTAATTTGGAGATTTGTTTTTACCTTTACTGCACTGATATTATACAATCATGATCACAGTTTTTGACTCGTAAACTGGGTAAAATTGGTAAAGCGCTTACATTTGTGACAACTTAATGATTTTGTTATGAGCACCAGTTTGACAGGCTACATGCTGACTACTTTGACTGTGTTACTAATCACTTATTAACACTTTAGCAAAAATATAAAAGGCATCTTTGGCAACAGAGAAATTTGACTTTTAAAGGTTACAGCATGTTGTTAAATTATAGATGCTTTCTTATATGCTGTCACTGTGATGTCATTAAATGATGAAAGTCCCTTACTTAAACTGTTAAACCACAGATGCCACAGCAAAGTTATGGCAACATTACAAGGTTTAATGAAACCTAGTTTATCAAGGTAATATTGCAAAGTTTGATGAAACTTAGGTTATCAAGGCCAGATTAACAAATGTGTAGTATATTGTATTAAGTAGCTGTTTATTTTTCTTTAGCATATCTTGCTGTGGAATAAAATCCCGGTCCATGTGAGGCAGAGCACCTCGCTGACTCTGTTCAAGAGAAATCTAGACCTGTGGATGGGAGATCGTAGGTTTACCCCGGGAATCATATCTGTGTCACTGCTGGACAGAGGCACAACAAACTAATGGGCACAGTATTTTTTCATATAAGGGGTGGCGTAAGCCACAAAAATTTGGGCTAGGCTTATAAATGCCTTAGGGCAGATAGCCTAGTATAAACCTATGAACCTATGAACCTATGATTTTTTTCTTTAAGGTGTTTTTGTGTATTATTCATTTCATATTGTTTTCCTCGGTAATAAAAAGGTGAGATATTCAAATCTTGCACTGTCTGGACTAAGACAGGGCCATGCCAAGGGATTTCATTTTGGAAGCAGTCATATTGACACAGATAATTCGAAAAATAATGACTATGCTTCTGCACACAGCAGGCTTATTGGCAGATAATTCAAAAAATCATGGCTATGCTCCTACACGCACACACACACACACACACACACACACACACACACACACACACACACACACACACACACCTGGTACTTCTTCACTATTTCAAACCATTTCAAATGCATTTTGCCACTTTAATGGCTGTCAAAACTCCTTCCCTTCAGCATCAGATTGGTGTTCTTACTTTATACCTGACTGGATTTACTTGCAATAAAATTGCATGATTTTCATTTATTCCCCCCTCCCCTCCTTTAGCTGCACTCTTGCATAATGTCCTCATGTCTAATCTGACTTGATGTCAGATTACTCAGGCTGAACCTGCAAATGGTAAGATTTGACCAGTGCTCTACCCTGGTAAAAACAAACAAACAAATAAATACTTGTCAAACTCCATTTCACTGTCATTCATCACACCATTGACTTATCTTTCCTACATATTAATCAAAACTGCCTTACTCTCATCTCAAGTGGAACACCCCATGGGGCTAGTCTTCCTTTAACTCATTCACTCCATTGGAGCTCTGCAAGTTTGCACTGTAACTTTCAATGAACAGAGCATCACATTTTAAACAGATGTTTGTATCACTAAAACCATAAGGTTACTTAAGAAGTTTAAATAGCAAACTCTTCAGAATAAGCTATTTTTTTATAGTGGTAGTATTCTTAAACTGAATTTTATAAGTCACAGTGAACATGTTAATTATTAAGTTTATAATATTTTGTAAACAATTTACAATTTCTCAGCAAGCACTCAGGTTATAAACATAGTGCTAATAGCATTTTGTTCATTCAGCTGAGAGCTTTCATAGCCATCCATCCATCCATCCTCAACCCATTTTCCCATTTTTACATATGGGGTTGGGGTGCCACTTCAACAGTGACAATCATCTTGAGCCAAGGTTTACACCGCCGAGTGGCTAGCCGTGCTGCGGCAGGTCATCCGTACCACTCACTCGTGCACACAGACACACGCACACACACACACACACACACACACACACACACACACACACACACACACACACACACACACACCTGGAATGTGGGAGGAAATCAAAGCACCCAGAGGAAACAATTGTCTGTGCTACTTAGTTGTCGAGATATTTGGAAAAGCATGAGATTGATAACATTATAAATAAATACTATATGAACAGCAGTTAATATTGTTTTACCTGCACTACACAGAGATCAAATATTAATGCAGCTGTGTGTGGCATTGTGTAACCTTTAAGATTAAATATTTTAATACTTTGTATGTAGCATGGATTTAAAATGATTAATGCAAATGTAAAAAAGCAATATTTGATGTGTAGAGGCGTCAGTACGAGGTAACTGCAGAAGGACTTACAGACACCACACAGCTGAAATGAGTTAAGGCAGACCCTCTTACAGTCCCTTCTGTTTATTAAAGAGCTACTGAGCCTGTATTGCCCTTTTTTGTTTCAAGCTTATGGAAGAAATATATGCACACCATTTTCAAGCATCTATTTCAGTCTTAACTTGTCTCTCAGTGACTCAGTGGCTACCCTGGATGTAGTACTTCACATTTGCACCTGGGTAATGGCCCATAATCATCCCTCCTACAAACTGTCCTATGGAATTTCTTTGCTGTCTGGGCCTACTACACACGGCTAAATCTCTACCCCACTCCGACTTAGCCCTCCTTCTACTGATCCATCTTCTTGATCACCTGTGCATATTCTCAAAAATCTTAAGAACCTATCATCAATCCCTATCAAATAGCTCTGCCTTCTTCATCCTTCACCAGTTTTAGTTCTCAGGTTTGTTTACCAAACTGATATTTACCTATTAAGAAAGCTCTGTAACTTGTCAAATCAGTTTCCAATGCAGAGTTTAAGTCCTTTCTATCTGTGAGACTATAACTAGGCATAACTAGATGTCTCTGTTTGTCTTCCAGTGATATCCCTGTTTGTGTAACTACAATAAAGCACCATTTGAAGCAGCTCCAGTGATGTGTACTTTTAATTTTTCCACACAATTTAAGCAATGTAAGTAACATTTGCTACAATTATGATATACACTATTATTTTGATGTCTACACTGAGATTTGTTGCTGTTGCCCTATTACCTCCACATAACAGGCTAACATGTAAACACTGCAACACAACTGGCCTCGCGACATATGCATAGTTAAATAGAAGTGTAAAACATGGCTACAGAATGACTGCGTTGCTGTGTTTATACTCATGCTTCAGCCTATCCTGCTGCAAGCTACCTTATCTGATTCCACTGATTGTCAGCCACAGAACAAGTTGTGCTGCTTTCCTCTACCGGGATGGGAAAGCTGGTATCTACTGCCCACTTCTTCCTTCCCTAATTTTTTTCTTCAACATCCAGGTTGCTAGTTAATCCAGACTAATGTTGCACAGTCAGGACTTTATTCCTTTGTGCCATGAATATTGTCCAAATGTGTTGTTTTTTGAATGGAACTGGTACTTTCCTGTCCAGGGCTCCACTGTAAATATGTTGATTCTAGCTGAACCTTCCCAGTTAATATATAAAATAAATAATTAATTGTAGTTGCATGGATTTGAGCAGATGTAGATCAGCAAGACAGGAAGTAAAGAACTGTGAGGCTAACCATCTGCGAAACCTAGATATGCTCTTACTGCTTTACCAGTTTCCAGAGTTTACTAATGGTTATGCATATATAATTGCTAGGATTCTTAATCTGTAACTATGACTGTAATATTTTAATTTGTGGAGCTTTTCTCCCCGGGCCTCCGCTGAAAATGGACCTGCGTCTAGTTGGACATTCTCGGTCAACAAATGTAAATAAATAATAATAAAATAAATAACAAGAAACACCATCATTATTTGTTTCCTTCATTTCTTTTCATTTCACTGTAGTGGATAAATCTACTACAAACATACTAATACAGCTGTATGCAAATGCAAGAAAGAATTATTGTATTCTGTTTGCCTTCCTCAAGTGGCTGAGTGCAAAACTGAATAGGATGTAACTTGTCAGTCAGAAGGAAATAAATTGCACCTTTTCAATCATAGCACCTTACAGAAACCCACTGTTCATATTTTTGTTACTTTAACACCAAGAAACTTTCACAGTTTTTGTAGTTTTCACATGCCCCCATCATTGTGTGACCACAAAGTTAGTATACATATATACATTTTTATATATATATATATATATATATATATATATATATATATATATATATCAAATATATATATACACACACACACACACACACACACAAAATCATACACATAGATGGAAATCCAAATGTAAATTGAAATTCCAAATGATGACCTGTGTATTTTTAACCCACATTGGTCGCCATATGTACATTGTTAACAGCTGTGTGAGACCAACAGTCTCTCGGGGGTAGAAAGATATGTCCTTTCACTGGGGGTTGTGCTATCTCAGAGTTAGTATATATAATTATCAGGGGTTTTGGGGGGGGGGGCACAGAAGTTTTCTTTTCTTTTCTTTCCATGTTCTGAGAATTAGCCACAGAGCACATGCACTGTAGAGTGTCAATGTGTTTTTGTTGATGGAAGTGTATCAACATAAAGCATGGCGACATTTCTGTGTCTCAATTATTACTAGTAGATCAACGCACACACACACACAGAAACATATATATATATATATATATATATATATATATATATATATATATATATATATATATATATATATCAAGTGCTGTAAGAGGATAGGAGTGGTTTTGCCAGTGTGGATACCCCCACTCCATTGGTAGACATTTGGTCATATTCAAATAAGGTGTGTTTTATCTCCACCAATTGACACCATTTTGATATATACAAATCAGGTGGTTTTTTACCTCCACCAACTAAAACACCTGACTATTCTGACCCCTGACTTCAGAAAGCCCTTATATCCAGGGCAGATATCACTGGAAAAACATTAAGTTTTGACTGCAAGAATACTCATCCATCTTAGAAGACTAAATAAAACATTTTTTTTTCTAAAATCTGCACCAGTTGCCTTATTTGTCTTGAGAGAATGGGGTAGATAACCCATCTACAATCATCTGTGGATCAGATTTGCTTGTATCCCAATTGAAGTCTTATTTTGTTTGCCATAAAATCCAGGTCCCTGGATTACAGGTAGGATATCACAAGCTGCCTTCAATGAGTGGATCTTTACATATATATATATATATATATATTAGAGGGGGAACGGGGGAAAACATGAGGTGCAGGTAAGTTTTCCACCCTACAAGAGAATATTTTTATTAGCATTTGCATCTAGAGGAAAGCTATGAACTGTTATGTTTCTTCATTTATTGTTTCACATGGACATAACTCCAGAATTCATAATGGTACAGTTTTTTATGTAGGGGAAATCTACAATCCCACATTCTATTCCTGGTGTGAAATCAATTGCACCAGCCACATTTGTCATAAAATAATGACTGTGCCCTAGAACTATCACTCAACAAACAAAGCAGCTTTTGCGGGTGTCATGAGTAAAGCTGAATGCAATTAAACTAAAGCAAATGGAATTGTTATCAGAGGAGAAATGTGACAGGCTGAGTGATGTTTAAAACTGTTTTTAAAGCAAGCATACAGAATGCTATATTAGGCAGAGTTAAATGTGTTTTTCATAAAAGATTATATGTAAAATTATAGTAAATTTTGAAGAAGGTGAAATATGAACTATGCAGGATGTGTAATTGCTTTCAGTGAAATATAGCATAGCTGTTAAAGATTAAAACTGGCTTGTGAAATGTGTAGACAGTTTGAGTGCTTAAAGCGCACTGTTCCTTACAATGCTTCCTAAATTCATGAGAATGCATGATCTTATGTGGCCTCCCATTCCCCAAAAGTATATCAATGTGGCAATAAGAAAACTTTCATCAAGACTGAAAAAAAAAGCACAAGGTTTTCTTCTTGAGAACTTTTTAAGCAGAGAGAGAGATTGTTAACTTATGTTAATTTTGTTTTGCTTTGCATCTGGTCTGTGCATTATTAACTTTAGCACTTGGATAGAATCTCAGATCTGGAATTCATTTTACTTATAAGTCTGTGGATCTGCTGTTTGGACTTACAAGTTAGAAGTAGATAGAATTTAGTCATACCTTTAGCTACTGGTAGTGATAAGGCAAGATAAGCTGTTAAGAGTTCTGTAGACTGCATTGAGTTATGTCTAGTTATTTTGTATTCATAGGTTCATAGGTTCATACTAGGCTATCTGCCCTAGGGCATTTATAAGCCTAGCCAGAGTATGTTTGGCTTTCGCCACCCATTTTAAATGAATTTTGCTATGCCCTTTTTCGAGGTTAGTATATTGTGCCTCTGTCTAACAGTGACACAGAAGTGATACCCGGGGTAAACCTACGATCTCCCATCCACTCACCAAGATTCCTCTTGAAGAGAGTTAATGAGGGACTCTGCCTAACCTGGACTGGGATTTTATTCCATAGTGAAGGGAGCCTCTGGGTTATGAATCTGTCCCTCCAGCATGTCCTATTTATTTCAGTGCTGAGGTTCAAGTCTCTCAAGCGTGTAGCTCGATGGGATTTGGATTTTTTGAGGTGCAGCATGTCCCTTAATTCCGGGTTGGACATGGCCTTATACGTCAGGCACAGGTCACCTCTGAGCAGGTGGTATGCCACTGAGTAGAGCTGGAGTTTCTTTAACCGGGCAGCATATGGCATCTGTTTGAGCCCTTTGATCCTCTTGGTGAGGTACTTTTGGGGTCTTTCCAGTTGCTGCAGATGTTTGGTAAGGTACATCCCAAAAGGGGCATTGTACTTGATTATGGGCCTGATGAGGGATTAGTAAAGAGGCACGATGACCTCCCCTAATCTAGATGTGAATCCCTTCATGATTAGGTGGGCTATATAAAATGTTTTTCTAACCACTTTGGCCACGTGATTGTCAAATGAGAGATTGCTATCAACTTGGGTCCCCAGGTCCCTAATTACTTCTTCTGTACTTAATGGATTACCACCTATGTGGTAATTTGTGGGCACTTTGTTTTTGCCAAAGGGGATGACTATACACTTTTTGGCATTTAGCTTGAGGCCATGGCTCTGGCACCAGTTGTCTGTTTCTATGAGGCCCTTTTGGAGGATGCTTGTGTCGGCTGGAGAGTCGATTATGGCGCCCAGTTTGCAGTCATCTGCGAACTTGGTCAGCCACAGTCCTTCCATGTTAGCCTGTACCTCCGAGAAATATATACCAAACAAGAGAGGTCCCAGGACTGAGCCTTGTGGGACGCCACTTGTAACTGGTTTGGAGTCTGACATGGCTCCAGCAATTCTAACCATGTGAGTTCTGTCCTTGAGCCAGTTTGCAACCCATCTAGTGACATAGGGGTTTATATTTAAGCTGGTGAGCTTATCTATAATGCCCAAGTGGGGTATTGTATGCCTTGGTGACTGTTTCAAAGAAGTCAACCAGGTTTAAGAGGCAGGATCTGCCCTTAACAAAGCCGAACTGGGTAGGATCCAGTGTCTGTAGGTCCCCAATATCTTTATTTATGAGGTCCATAATGATCCTTTCCATAGCTTTGCAGACCAAGCTAGTCAGGCTTATGGGGCGATAGTTTCCAGGGTCCGTTGAGGCACCACCTTTGTGGAGAGGGACCACTGTTGCTGTACGCCACTCTTTGGGTACATATCCTGTAGTAAGGCTGAGATTGAACAATAGTTTTATGTTTGGGTTTAGCTCTTCTTGGAGTTCATGTAGGACGCAGCCTGGGACACCGTCTGGTCCCATTGATGCTGTGTTTTTTGCTTTGGAGAGGGCGGCTCCCACCTGAGCATCTGAGATGTCAGGGGGGCAGCACTCTGCTGGGATAGATATTTGTCCTTTTGGTGGGGAGGGGGGGGGAGTTTGCACTGAACCTGTCAGCTAGGATGTTGGCAATGTCTGTGGGATCAGTGTATTTTTTGTCATTTTGGACTAATTCTGAGCATATCTGGGAATTCCCACCCAGGTTCCTAACATAACTAAAGAAAGCCTTGTGATTATCCTTAGTTGCCTGTGCAATTTTTCTCTCAAAGCTGGCCTTTGATGATTTTATGAGTGCCCTTAGTTTTTTGCTAATACTGATCAGAGATGCCTTCCCTTTTTGGGATTTTGCTTTATCATGTAGTAGCTTCCTCCTTCTATTGTATAGTTTGTTTATGGCTGGGGTCCACCAGACAGGTCGTCTGCCTTTGGAGGATTGGCTCTTGGTTTTATTTGGGATTGCATGATCCATGCATTCCTGAAGGTGTTCATAGAATGCATTTATAAAGGATTCTGCGGTCTGGGCCGTATTTTCCACAGGCCCGGGGCTTTGAAGGATTCCACCTCGGTTTTGAGGAGTGTGAAATTTGCTTTAGAGAAGTTTTTCACTGTGGTTTTCTGGGCAGGGGGTGGGGTCGGGATGTGAATATCCAGTGAGATCAGTTTATGGTCTGATCTTACCAGTGAGGGATACACTTCTGGTCTGGAGCATAGAGTCCCCATGTTGGTGATGATCAGGTCCAGTATGTTTTCCCCTCTTGTGGGAGTGGTAACAAGTTGTTCCATAGCATTTGAGTTTATGAATTCTAGGAACCTTTGGGCAAGGGTGTTGGAGCTAGAGTAATGCTCCCAATCTATGTTTGGGTAGTTGAAGTCGCCCAATATAATGGTGTTCGGAGTGACCTTCATATTTTCCAGTGTTCTCAGGAAGGCCGAGTGGGGTACCTGGGTTTGGGAGGGTGGTCTGTAACAGGCTATAAACTGGAAGGCAGTTTTACCCACTGTTAGTTGCACATGGATAGTCTCTGATGCTTCGTGCTTTGCCACCAACCTGGAGGTGTGGGTATCTTTGATGAATATCGATACTCCCCCTCCTTTTGTGGTTCGGTCCAAGTTTTGGGGCCGAAAAGCATGGTATGAGGTGTAACCTGGTAGTGCTGGGGTGCTCTCGGGAGTCCTGAACCAGGTTTTTGTTACTGCACAGATATCGATGTTCTCCATGCTAAGGAGAGTTTCGAGTGCGTGCATCTTGAGGTTTAGACTTCTGGCGTTGAGTAGCATTACTCTTAGTTTCTTATCCCTTGTGATACCTATGGAGGTGGGTTTGTCTTTTGAGCCTTGCCTAAAAAGGCACTATGGGGTTAGCAAGAGCCTTTGCCAATATCCGAAAGCCCAGGGGTGACAGGTGCAAGCCGTCCCTAGCAAAGCATCGTGGCTTGTCGTGCATATCATCCCAAGCTGACAGGCATTGGATCCCCTTTGAATGACACCAATACTTAAGCCAATTGTTGAAATTGATCATCTTGTCTTCATATTGTGGCATCATTCTTGGTGAGGGTAAGATGCTACTCAAGGTCAGGGTCATACCAGCCTGGGCTACATGCTCAGAGAGCTCCTCTATGTCTCTTTTCATGTAGTCCAGGGAGGTACGTCTCAGGTCATTCACACCAGCATGGACAATGACTGAGTCATATTTGTACTTGCCTTGGAGTGACCTGAGTGCTTGTGTTATGTGGCGGATCCTAGCGCCAGACAGGCTGCTCACTGTGACCTTCTCCTTGTTCAGCCTGGTGAGCGGGACGTCAGTGTGCTTGATGATAGAGTCACCTATTACAAGTGTATCAGGTGTGTTGTTTAGCCTTAAGGGCTGTGACTGTTCGGCACACTGGCTTTGTGAGATATGTGTTGCACGTGTTTTATTTTGGGGTAGCGGTTGCTTGGGTGTCTGCTTTGGAGGTCTCTGCTGCTTAGGCAGATCTTTATTTAGAGCCTCCGAGTATGTTTTTGTGTGATTATGTGTTTGGTTTGCTGTCGTGGTAGGTCTATGTGAGACTGGAATTGTAGTGAGTGTGGTTTCCTTCTCCTCCTGATTGGTTATGCCAGTACTGAGTTGAGAGGGCTTAGCCTCCAGTTTGGCTATATGGTTGCATCTCTCACATGTGTTGGAATTTGTTGGGAGGAGGAGAGGGTTGTCTGTGTACATGAGGCAGTTGGAACATTGCCTCAAGATTCCCATATTCACCAGCTGGACCGGAGAGGAGATTGACAACTGACCTTTGGACATGCTAGAATAATAATTGTGCAAGTACATGTCAGCTTGTGTGTGTAATTTTGCAAATTGTATTGCTTACTTTTATTTAAAGGTGTTTTAATATGCAATTAAAATGTTTGCAGCTGGTGGTTTAGTTATTCATTTAAGGGTCTGTTATTTAACTGGTGCAAAATCAGCTTTTGGCATCTGCCTTCTGAAGAGTGACTGTTTCAGCCATAGTTATTAGGTCTTTATGGTTGACATTAAAGGAAAACTCCACCTTAGAACTAAAAAACATATTTTTTTCATTGTATTTTTGTTTTTGAGCTATTTTAATGCCTCAGAATCTCTCCAAGTGCTTATTTTACATTTTAATGTGTTTCTCTCAAAATGGCGGATTATGGGGCCTGTCCTGGTAACGTGACCTTATTTTCTTGATTTCCTTCCTTCTTCTCAGAATACATTTCAAGTCCTCTTTATGTGACTCATGCCAGACATAAGGGAGTGGTGTTATTTTGTCATGCCATTAAAATATAATGGCAGGACTGTGAAGCACTGTCATCTAAACACACCTTCTGTAAAAGAGCTGCTTCTCTGTTTACCTGACTGAGCCCCATTTATCTGTCTGCCAGAGCTTGTTCTATGCTATAAATAGCTGTTAGTTACTTGCAGCAAAAGAAAGCATATAAAAAAACTGTTTTTTGTAAGAGGAGTCTTTTGTAGTCTGAACAAACTTGATAACCCCTCCCCCATACTCTCATGCTGAGGTGTGAAAACTCTCACTGCAGTAAATAATCCTTGCTGTACATTTACAAGTGACAAGTAGTAGGACTCTAAACTTAGTCTGTCTGCTACTTCCCAAAACCTTCAGTGTGAGGATTATTCTCTCTCATGAATGATGCAGACTTAAAATGTGCTTTACTAGTTCCTCAATTATTTCTGTCAAGTTCCCCCTCCTTTTTTCTATTTCATATTTATTTATACTTTGGTAACCAGGAAAGTTAACTGGTTCCAGGATCCTTTTCAGCCACAACATAAGCTACACTGGCGAAGATAATAACAGTTATTAAATGCACTTATCAATACAAACAAAATAAATACTGACAGAGAGACATTGACCAAGATTGCATGCGGAACACATAGCCATTGTGTGACCAAGTAAATCATTGAGCAACATTTATTAGAATGTATACATTAATAATGCTTAACTATACTGTGTTTATTATAAATTCATTGCATGCACACATATTACATACACACGCGCGCGCACACACACACACACACACATATATATATATAGTGTGTATGTATGTGTTTCTGTATATGTGTATGTACATAAAGTACATGTGTACAAAAGCATATGTGTGTATGCATTTAAACACAGTTAAGTACTTCTGATTTCCTTTTCCTAGTGTTCTTAATGCAAGGGCACATAGTAAATGTATGTTAAAGTAAATTCAGCTATATATTATGCTTGCTGTCTGACAATGCAAGGACTGACTCAAAGTCAGTGGGAATCTCTTACAGTGGATCTGCATGTACCAGATATGCATCCCCCTCTGGAAGGATGTCACACAAAGCATAAAAGACCTTTTTTATGAACAGTATCAGTGCACCTAGTTGATAGGGTTGCCACCTGACTCTCTTTCTGCAGTTCTGGCGTGTGTATGTGTGTGTGTGTGTGGGGGTGGGGGGGTGGGGGGGGCAGGGACTTGAAAATGGTAAATGCATTTATACTTTACAAGAAAAAATATTTTTCTGACTTTTCTCTAAATGTCACATAAATCTTTGCTACTACTCTTAAGTTATCTTAACACAAACTATTATAAATAAAATTTAAAGCTTAGAATTTCACTACTGTGTTGTTGCTTATGTAAATTTGTTAGAAGAGGTGACAGTTGCCTTTAAACCTCTGACTGATCTAATTGCTTTTGTTTTGCTATGAAAGGGGAGTGTTAAGTTCTCCTCCCCTCTGCAATAAAAACAGTGGAAACAATTTCAGAGCTTTCTGTCTTTTTTTATATCAGCTGCTGTGTTCTTGACATTAGCAGGATTAATTACCTATCTAAGATTGGCAGCAGTACCTGACAGGGCAAACTACAGATTTAATTTTGTCTATGATATGTCATGCAGGTGGAGATGAATTTCTCTACAAAGTATGTGAGAAGTGGAGTATAAAAAAAGTAGGTGGGCTTTCCCTTCCTTTGACTCCAATGCAAGGAAATAAAAGTTTTAAAAACTACAAGCAGGTTTCTGGTACATACACAATGCTGTAACCATACTGTAGGGAGAAATGCAGCCTAATGATTGAGGTAAACTGTATGAGAGGGTGGAGTGTTCTTTTAAGTGTAATTGTGATGTTCTAGAGTAGTCTAAATGTTGTCAGCATCACCAAAACATTAGGGAAAAGGAGAACTGGTAATGGCATTATATCATTAGCTCTTCCAGGGAGTGTGTGTGTGTGTGTGTGTGTGTGTGTGTGTGTGTGTGTGTGTGTGTGTGTGTGTGTGTGTGTGTGTAGTGAAAGAAATGTGGTTATTGACAGTCAGACAAAGCAAGAGTAGCAGGCAACATCATAAGGTAATAAATTATTCTTTGCACACAGATGGGCAAAGCACAGGCTTTCCAGGTTGAAACTTCAAACCGAATGTTTGCCATTGATTTGTAGATACATTGGATTTTAATAATTTTTTTTATTTTTAGTCTACGTTACGCAACATAAGACGACCTACATCAGTTGGATTATAAACAAAAGTGATAAGTGTGAGGAGTGAAGTCATTTTTTTTGCTATTAATGACAAAGTAACTGTTGTGTTTTAGGATAAGCCATGTGACTCGCATTTTAGGATAAGCCATGTGACTCATACATATAATCATTTTATGAATTTTGCAGGACAGACAGGATGAAATAAGCCAGATTTGATTTTTCAGTCTGGAGTATGTATTTATGTGAAATGACTGGGGCAAATGGGGACGAACAGTACTAGACACTTGCTGTGATATTGTTTTGACAGTAAACACTGAACACTGTATTCAGACGTAAACCACAGGGCAACAAAAACTAAGCTATGACTCAAAAAAAGAAAGAAGTCACAAAACCAGCAGAGATTTGATGTATGTTTCAGATTAGACTGTTGCATTCTGAAAACAGGTCAGGTTTCCTATTTAGTTCTGTGATTTCTCAGACATTTCAAATTTCACCTCATTTAGCATAACCGTATTGTTCAGTTTTTGTCTCATACTGCATTCTTCTGGTAATTGTTTTAAATGGCTATAATTTTGCATTGTATCACAGAAAAAGTAATTAGGCATTCATATCACTGGATCTGTAGCAAACATAATTTTCTGTAATATAAAGACTTTTTTTCACAAGACCAGCAGTGTGTCTTTCTATGTTTTTAATTTCCTTTTTTTTTTTAACTGAAAAGCTGCTTTAGATATTTCTGTGTTGGCCCAGTGCATATATGACCCTAATAATAGCAACAGCTTCTGAGAACATAAACAGTCTTATTTTTGTCTTCATCTTGCCTCTTAACCCAGCCACCTCAGTTCTGTTTTCTGTATCACAATTATATGTGATTTGTCAGCTTGTACTATACACACACACACACACACACACCCACACACCCACACACACACAATATTCTTATAGTGAATTATTCTATCAAATTGCTGCTCTACCTCTTTGCTAAGTGTGTCAGCCAGCCACAAAGTGTCTATAGATTCTCATTTATCCCATATTTCCATAGTATTTTAAAATGGTGAAATTATTTCATAATGTTTCATAAAGTGTGAAATTGGGGATTATTGTCAAAGGATGTAACAATTTTCCTAAAGTTGTTTGGATTACTACATGCATGAGGGCATAGCCGGCTTTAGGCACCAGTGAACCCTGCGGTCGCTGGGGGCCCCCAACCACAGCAAGTTATCTTATCCTAATGTTTTGTAACATGTCTGTCAAACCAACAAAAGCTAGTACAGCATTCTTGTATACTTAATAAACCACATGGATAATAACTCTTATTTATATCCCCTTTAGAATTCAAAGATATTTCTGGTCGTATTAACAGTGTTTTGTCAACTAACAGGCATCAGAATTCCATTAAATATTTTACCACTGACATAGTGCCCCTGGCTTAGTTAACCCCTGCTGTTGGACATTTTCTCCACTAAAGCTAACTACATAGCCAGCTTTAGGTCCCTGCTATACCTGTGGTTGCAGGGGCCCCCTTAATCATCCTTGACTGTGTGGGGGCCCCACAAAAGCTGCTGCTGGTTGTGGAAAAATGTGGAAGAAAAAAATGTATTAATTTACTAATTATGCTCTTTAACCTGAACAGGGCTGTGATATGACCCTGTTAGGATGAAGCTGATAGTGAACATGAGCAGCCCAGAGTGACTTATGTCAGTGCAAAGTTTGGATTTTAAGAAGAGCTGATACTTCTGATTATCAAGGATGATTTTCTCTTTCAGGGAGTTTTATAAATACAAGCAGAACACCAGATATTATAACTCTCAATTTCTTTGCTTAAGAATTCAGTGCAGTCCCAAAAATAATAGAATAAAGGCTCAGAATCAGGACTGCATTTTAAATATTACTCTAATTTCCTTAAGAAATTAATAGAATAACACCTTTTGCATCAACACGTATTTTTGGACAATAATTATACAACTCAGGTGTCTGGATTGATTGATTGTAATCCTGAGGGTATATTATTTTCTGTCACCAGGAATACATATTAATTCTACTTTTTGCTAATCATATGTTTACATAGCAAGTGATAAATGACAAGGGTAATCCAGGTTCTGAGGAAGTCCTTGTAAGAAGGAGGAAAGCGCTCAGCATTATGAATAAAGTGTGGATTTTTTTCTGTTGTGCTGAGTCCTGGTTTGTAGACTTTCAAAGTACACTTTACCAACTTAATTATGACACAATGAAATCATATTTTTATTTTATTTATTTTTATTTTACATTTGTTGACCGGGATAATCTGACTGGATACATGTCCATTTTCAGCAGAGGCCTGGGGAGAAAAGCTCCAAGGGTAAGCAAATACAGCATTACATAATACCAGCATTACATATTACAAACAGATTATTTACAGAGATTACATAAGTAAGCAAGTTAAACAAGTTCCACAGGTTAGAGTTAATCCCGAGCTTAAGTCAGGATTAAATTAAATTATACCGTAAAATGGTTAACAGATTTTTACACATTCTAGAGAGAGAGTTAGCCAGGCTTGATACAGTGACATAGCCAGTTAAGTGACAAATGTTGTTTGAGTCTAGTTTTAAATTGACCTAAGGTGGAAAGTAAGGTAATATCAGCTGGAAGAAAGTTCCAGGATCTACTTACAGAATTTGAAAAGAGAGAGTCACCAGCTGCATTATTAATTTTGCTAGTCATGCTAACTATTAACTTAGTTCTAACTGCAGTATTGTCACACTCCCTAGGAACAACATAATTTGTGCCACGCATTTCCGTTTTCACATTGTACTATTAGCAACCTTCCTGTTTTCCTGCTCATTTCCCTCTCATCTTCCTCACCTCCATTTCATACTTATATAGCATTGGCATCTGTTTCTCTCGCAAAACAAAGTGCTTTATTATCTCATGTGAGTTTTCAAATTTTTATTGATGGCACATTTCACTAACAACACCACTACTTCTATCTCTGTATCAATACAACTCCTATATTTTATGTTGCAAAATTTATGTTTGTAAAAATTTCTATTAATACCTCACAGATTTTTGCTGTTGCTAAGTTTATGTTTGAAAAACTTCATTTAATACCAGTCAGATGTTTGCTGTTGCATCATCCTGTTTTTAATTTTTATATAATTATTATTAATTCTTACTGATTTTTGTTTATGTATGTATGTATGTATGTATGTATGTACTTGGAACTTTTCTCCCCAGACCTCCATTGAAAAAGGGCTCATCTCAGCCCAATGGACTATTCCGGTTAACAAACTGCAAATAAATAATAAATAAAAAACATTTTCAGTAATAGCAGAACAATATTTAGCAGGTGACCCCTCCCCCACATCTGAAACAAATTAGCACGTTGCTTCTTCTTGTTTAGTATATGTTACAGTTTTAGAATTAGAAACAGACAATTCAATTTTAGACATTATGTCATTAACTAAGAAGTGTTCTACTAAAGTTAGTTTAGATTTCTTTGGATCACTTTGCAATATTTATTTTCTCATATTTCCAGGCCATATTGTTGTAAGTCTGTGTACTGCTAAAATGAAAAATATTTTCAATTTGCTATCACTATGACACTATTACATTATTGCCATTGCTTTAGAATATATTTAATTCATGCTTCTACAAGTTACCCAACATTAAAATTCAGTTATAAAATGCAATGGTTTGTACTTCAGCTGAAGCAGAAAGTTTTTATTTTAGCTTATCATAATCTATGTAATCAGTCCTCTCCTTAAATGTACGTGTTTTAAACTTTCCCATTTCAAGTGGGATGAGAGAATTTTCACTCAGCTCAGTCTGTCTGTCCTGGAATTTTAAGGTGGTATAATGCACAAAAGCCATTAGGTGTAATTCCAAGTTATCCTCTAAGCTAAGCTAAGCTTTTTTCAAGGCAGGCACACATTTGGGTTTAGGGGGCAACATGTGCGAGTACAACTGATTGCTGCTGTAGTGTCACTAGCCTTTGCTCATTTTCTACTTTAAACTCAAAAAACAGTTTCACTTAAGTCCTACATGATTGAGGTCACTGGAAATCAAGCCAAGAGACAACAGTAAAAATAGACCTGCTATGACCAAAGAACCAACAGCAAAGACACCTCAGAAAAATAATAGTAACAGCTTTAAAGAAAATTGGTAACTTAAAGATTTCTGAAAATCTGTCTCTCCCTAACCATCATATCCTATTTCTACCTTTATACTTCCTTTAAAATCATATATTACATAAACCTTACCTGTTAAAATCCCAGTTCTTCTTGGAATATCTCCCTATGTTCCTTCTATTCACTCTAAACAATCCTTTTTTCTCACCATCCTATTCTCCTACTTTTTAACTACTATACTATTCCTTTGCTTTGTATTTCTTTCCTCATTTCTCTTCTAACCTTTCCTTTTCCTTCTTAAAAAAAATATCAACTGTTTGTTAATCCATCTCTTGAGGACTGTTATTATTTGGTATACTTATGTTGTTTTATTTTTCTTATTAAGTACTTTGTATTGGGTTAAAATTTTTATTTGTAGTATGTACTATACAATGTTTTATGATATGTGTCTCTCATTTATGTTCTGTACCATTATGTAGAGCTCTGCTCTGCCACACCCCCCCCAAGATTCAACTAAAAATGGGAAAAGTTTCCAGTAGGAGTATCCCCATTAATAAATGGAAATAAGTAAAAAGGTAAACAAATATAAAACATAATACACTTTTGCAAGAGAGAGATTATGAGGATGGTATATAGACAGTCTTTGGTCAACTGCCCATGTACACGCTACCAGTGTATGTTCAGGAAAATACTAAAAGCAGTGGTTATAGAAAAAAAGCTTTAATCAATAATTCCACTGTAGAATAAAAAGGTGATAGCTCACATGCCCTTTTAATACAGTTCTGTAATTCTACAGCATACAAGCAGATGATAACCCACTTAGCTTTTTAATGCAAAGTAACCTTAACTGAAGTTTTTCTCTACCATAAGCACAACCTTATATGCCTTTTCTAACAAATGGCTGCTCTTTAAAACAAAACCATCGAAGGCTGTAGACTTCTGTAAGGCCCAAATTCCAGCTCTGAATTTTCAAATTAAGCCTCAAATGGGCTGTTATACTGCCTGCCTCCAGGGTCTTCAGATGTTCAGGCAAGCTCCTATTTTTTCTCTTTGCTATTACTGTGATTGAAGAACTAACATCTATAATTTCTTTATACAGGCACCCTTCTTTTATTAAAAAAAAACAAACAAAAAAAATTGGAAATGTACTATTTAATTCAAATTAATTTCCTAATTTGCTATGAGAATGTTCCCACTCAACAGTTACTATGCCATGTATTTAAAGGTATAATATAGGGGGCACGGCTTGGATGGCAAGCTAGTGGCAGCACAATTTCTCTGCTCTACAATAATAAAACTCTTCTGACAGGAATTATTTAGAAAAATCATCAATAATAATTTAAAAACCAAATATTCGACATCTACAAGCTTCAAGCTCCTTATTGGTGTAATTATCTCACAGTTGTTATGTTTTCCTGTCAAAAACAACTGAAGCAAAGAAGGGGAAATTACAGCAGGGGAAAGATGAGTCTACTGAAACCTACTCAGCAAGAAAACTACATGAAAAAGGAACTACATTCAATCCTTACAAATATACTAGACTTAATGCTAAAAATAGACAAACTGGATCATAAAGTAGGTAAAATTAAAGAAGATTCAACAAAACAGATTGAAATACTAAGTGACATTTTGCAACAACAGAAAATACAAATAACTGCACTGGAAGAATCAGTCTCTGATATTGACTCTAGAGTTATAGAAGGAGAAAAAAAACACTGAATCCCTTCTGCAGCAAAATACAAGACTTATAACTAAAATTGATGATTTAGGAAATTGGTATAGAAGGAACAAGATCAGAATCTATGGAATATCAGAATGAATGGAAGGTGATACTATAGTAATTTGTTTAACTACATGGCTCCCTACAACTTTGAAACTTCCTGAGGCTCTTTCCTTTTGCATTGTAAAAGCCCACAGATCCTTATCTACAATCCATAACCTCATGCCATAAAAAATATTCATCCAAGATCAAGTATTGTCAGATTTATACCCAGTCAAGACAAGGATCTTATTCTAAAATCTGCCTGTTCCCTTTTTCCCCTGAAAATAAATGATCACGTAATCAGATTTGACAATGACTACTCATCCGCTGTTTTAGCAACAAGAAAAACTTTTGTTCCGCTCATCAAATAATTAAAACAAGCCGGCATAAAGGCACAACTACTATTTCCTGATAAGATTGCAAGATAAGACCATCTCCCAGAAGGAAAAAAAATTGAAACACTTGAGGAGCAAACAACTTTAAGAGGAAAAATGTAATAAACCCTGAAGAACAAATAGATACCACATCTACTTTAAAGAGTCAAACAGCAAAAACAGAATGGTCTGTCAAAGACAAAAAAAAAAAAAATCCAGAAACAAATAAATATACATTTTTCTTTTTCAGAAGTGACTATTACATATACCTTCAAAATAATTCTCCATTTTAAAAAGGGGAAGGAAAAAAAAAAAAGAAAAAAAATGTAAATTCTTTTCTTATTACAATTCTAACTAACTCCACTAACTATATATGTAGAACAACATCCTATAACAGATAACTTGAGTTATACTAACTTATTTGAGCTAATTCTAAAAGTCTGTAATGCTGTCACTCAACAAAACTTTTACACTAGGCACCAGATAAATATACTTTGTTTTAGTTTAGTGCTAATAATATATTTACTTTATACAAAAAACAGAATTTCCATGGCAGTTTAGTGTTGATGTAATACAGTCTCTTGTCATTAATTAGATAGGCTGTTCAAGAAATGTTAGCATTGCTGAAATGCTAAATTAATTATTTTTTTAAAGAAGAAGTGCAGTTATTTTGAGGGTAAAGGGTCTGACATCTTTTGAGTTGTTGGCTCTGAGGGCTGGGCTATAGTTCCTTGCTGAGACCTTGGGGTGGTGAGAGTTAATTGTGCACTACTTTGTTTTTATAAAGTGCTTTGTTTTAGCCTAGATTCCTTGTTTCTTTTGCAGTCGAGGACACTTACTGGGTGGCGCTATTAGTGATTAATTTAACGGTTGCAATGATTTGTATATAGTTTATAATGTTCATCACTGCCTGCGTTGACATTAGATGATTTGAATTGTTACTGTTCATAGATGCAAGAGTCGTGCTTTCGAATTATTCTGTTCAACAAAGCAATTTCCCACCTCCTTACCTCTTTGGGAGAATGTGTTAACAAGCTCGAGCGCCTCAGAATCCTCACCTCATTGGTACCTGCTCAAACTAAGCTGCTTCATTGCTCCAGATTTCAATTTTGACCTTTGACCCTCTCCTGCAGTTCTGGACACACCAAATAAACCAGAAAGCTGCAGCAAGATGACAGTGATGTATAAACAAAAGAACTACTGGGAATAATAATCGCAAAGGGTAAATGCTCATATTTGATATAAAATATAAGCAACTGATGTACTCCAGTAGCAGTTTTTTAGACAGTTTACATGTTATTACTGGCTGAACCAAGCAGAATAAACTCTTCAGCTGTTTCTCCTCCATCACCCCAAAACATTTATTTTAACCAGTTAACAGTTTTTTTATATATTCTCTATGTTAAAAACAAATCTGTTTGAGACTATGTTATTTATTCTTAATAAGCAGATATTTCAGGTCATCTTTAGCTCTCAAGCACAAACTAAGCATTGCCTGCAAGGCATACCATTAATTTCATCAGTACACTAATAATTGTTCAGTACCTAGCTTGTTATTGCAATGTTGAAACTCATTATGCTGCATATCAAAAAACATAGACCATACTACTGGAAGGCTTTCTAAAATGTACATTGTCATGTTTTTCAGTCATGGATTTCTTTAAAATTAAAAAAAAAAAACTTTTCCTAGAAGTTTGATACTGTCTTTCTATGCAGTATACTCCTATATTCTGACACTTACCTTTCCATTTATTATGTGTGCCTGTGTCTATGGTTAGACAGTTATAGTAACTGGACATACCAAGTACTTATATCTAAAAAGACAAATACATAGCTTGGCTTAATTTTTGATTAGTCATGGATTTAATACCATTACAAGAAGGTGGAGAAATTTTTATAAAAATGGATATTGCTATAAGCAGTAAAACCTTAATGAAACATATAACGGCACACAATTAATTACTACATTCTAAGCAGCTATTTAAATTTAGGAAATGTTTTTAACTGGTTATGTTGGAGGTAATTTTGCATTCTGCAATAATGCATATATTACAAAAGAATAATAATCAGCTTGCTTATTATATACTGACTTGTTATGTTCTAAAGAAGATACCTGAACAAGTGGCGAGTATCAAAGATCAATAGGTTATTACATCCTTAAGTAGATCCTTTTGTTTTTTTTTAAATCCAATACAGGTTATGAAACAATATTACCTCTATATTATCAACAATGTTTATTTATTAACCTATCCTGAGTTATAATAGACAGTTATAACATAATTCAAAATAATCAGATTTTGTCTGATATTTGACTTAATTCAGGTTGATATGCATGTTATAGTTATTTCTTAAAATTATATTGTATTATCACAATGCATTTAATGGATACAATAGTAATGTTGTGAATGTAGAACTTGTATTCATCATAATATATCTAGATGTAAGCTAGTTATTGAGAAATGTGTGTAAATCATGATAAGTTAACATAGAATTGCCATAAATGAGCTTACCTATCATAATGGCACCAATGAATATAAAACTAATACCCATCACATTTGAATGACTAAATCTTAATAACTAGCTCATCTGTTTCTTGAATTGTAAAGATACTTTGTTTATAGTTAAGTGAATGTGAAAATCCCAACTATTTACAAATCTTAGTTGCCTTATAAAGTACTTATGTATTGTGTTAAACCTACTTGTAATTTTAAACTAGATAACTTTATAATGGTTAAGGGGCAATTTAAAAGACTCTGTCTGAAAATTATATATAATTGATTATCCTATAGATTGTTTTATGTGCCTTATCCTTCTCTTCTCTCTTCTTTTGGAATTACTTATATAAACCTGCAGAAACAGAGACACATGTTTTAACTAATATGGGTTTGCAGAAATGTGGCTTATATGCAAAACATAATAAGCTAGGAACTGTAGGTTCCATGATGAAGGTCATTTATGTATATAATGTTACATTTTTTTATAAATTGTGAATTTTTGTCCATAACAAATGCTTTTATAATCATATACTACAAATACTCTAGGGAAGCAAAGAAAAACATCATTACAACTCATCACTTTGAAAAATAAAAACTTATAAATGTCTATCAATAAATGTTAATGGCCTAAATAATCCATTAAAGAGAGCAAGCTATAATAAATACCTTTATTTACATAACGCAGATATAGTATTCCTCCAAGAAAATAACTTAATATCGCAAGACTTAAACATATTAAAAAAATATATAATATACTAGTAAGCTCTTAATTTAAACATAAAAGAAAAGGAGTATTAATACTATGGAAAAAAGGACTACAAATGCCCAAAATCATAGATTCATACACTGATAAAGAAAGAATGTTAGCTATTGCAGTAATTAAAACTGGAAAAATACTATTCTCTTATAAACTCCTACTGGATTCCAGGAATTGGTGCTAAAACAGCAAAAAATTACTTAGACACAATAACCCTGTATTCCAAATGAGAATTGATATCTGCAGGATACTTCAATTGTCTTCTTTCTTCCGGTGACACAACAAATACTAAAGCCTTTAAAATCTCTCCGGTTATTAGACACCTAAAAATTACATTAATCTAAGGAATTTAAAAGATATTAATCATATAAAATTACCCAGTTCCTTAAAATTTTCACTATTCATATAGATTTGGGACACAAAGTAACGTTGACAAAGTTTTACTACTCTTTATTTTCCAAGATAGAAAATGTATTATTAATGTCCTGCCCCCTTTCTGACCACAATATGATCACATTTAATTTAACTTATACTCTGAAAATTAAAATTTTTACCAAAGAATCCCAGCCTATATTACAAAAATAAAAGGTGATCAAGAATGGATGTTAGCCAAAATAAACCAATTTTTAGAAATAATAATGGAGTAGTAACTGACATAATATTATGGGATATGTTAAAAGTGGTACTATACGGGAACATTAAAAACTGGTATTTACAAAAAAGAAGAGAATGAGATAAAAAAATGATATACAGAATGAATTGGATAGCTTAAAATGGAACCTTCCACTAAATGATAAGTTAACCCTTGATAAAATTAATAAACTAAATAAAGAATATCAAGAAAGTCTATATCATAAAGTCTCATTAAACCTAGAAAAAATTAAATTAAACTCATACTTTATTAACCCTAAGAGTTTACATAAAATTGCGGTATGACAAAAATACTTAATTGAAAAAAATCATAACAAGAAAATAATATATATAGAGAATAAGAAAAAAACAGCTACATATATGAATAATATATTGTGTTGCTTTAGGAAACATTATGAAAACTTACATGTCTCCAGACTAGATTTAGTAGATAGCAACATTCTAGAAAGATTTCTAAAAGAAAACACTTTAAACTCTCTTTCCCCTTCCTGTGTTGCCAAATAGAGAAATTCTTTACTTCTAATAATTAAAAGATCAAATAGCTAAGTTAAAAAATAACAAAGTGCCAGGTTAGATGGCTTAATTCCCGAGATATACAAAGCCCTGCCTGATAGCAGAGTAAAAATTTTATTAAATGCATTCATTGAAATCAAAACTAAGTTTATCACCCCATCCTCTTGGAAATATTCACTTGTCTCACCTATTCTGAAACCCAGTAAAGAACCTACTCTCTGTTCTTCGTACATACCTATATAACTTTTAAACATAGATTACAAAATTTTTATAGCTAAATTAGCAAATAGACTCAATTCCATCATTCCCAACTTGATAGAAACTGACCAAACTGGGTTTATTAAAATAAAAAAACTCAAGATAATATAATAAGACTCTGTAATAGACATTGCAAAAAAAAACAAAAAAAACAAAAAAAACAAACTGACCATAATGAGTCTTGATGTAAATAAAGCATTTGATTCCCTTGACTGGTCCTACCTATTCACAACTTTACAACATTATAAATTTTCCTCTGATTTCTTAAACCTACTCAAACAACTCTATGAAAACTCTATCTCATTTATAAAAATTGGCTCATTCCTGTCTTACCCCTTTAAAGTTTTGAAGGGTACTAAACAAGGCTGCCACCTATCCCCTTTACTTTTTGCTTTCACCATTGAACCCTTAGCTAATTACATCAGATAAATGCTAAAATAAAAGGTTATCATCTTAATAATGACTTATCCCTAAAAATACAGCTTTTTGCTGATGATTTACTGCTAACTAACGGTGATATTGAGACTTTTTTGGATCACTTACTAAATACATTAGACATATTCAAAAGCCTGTCAGGTCTAAAATTCAATCATAATAAAACCCAAACCCTTTAATAAACAAGAATATCACAAACAAATTAAAATATTATAAAAACTTTAACTGGGACACAGCACAAATTAAATACCTGGGTGTCTTTATAAACTCAGAATTTAAGGAATACAATCTCTCTCAATTATAAGAACTAAATAAATTAAATCACAAGTCTTATAAATAACTGGAATAAGTTATTTTTTACATTTGAAGATAGATCAATGTTAGTTAAGATGATATTATTACCCAAGATTCTATATATTAGTCAATCCTTGATTATCCCCCCTCCTAAGAAAGCTATATGTCAAATTAATAATCTTTTAATAAAGTTCCTTTGGTACTCCAAAAAACTCAGAATATCTCTACATACCGCAAGTTGGGAAGAAGGAGGCATCATTTTTTTGAGAAATGAATTATATTTAAATGCTGCTACCCTTAACATGATTTTTCTATGGTTAAGTCCATTTTACTCCTCATATTGGAAAATAATTCTTGAATTGATACTACTTTTTAATAACAAACCATTGTTTGAACCCCTTATTAATCTAAATAAAAATATCTTCATATTGTCTTTAAAAAAGTACACACAAGATAACAAACATATATTAGAGACCTGCTCATTTATTAATCCTATTCTAATGAACTAAAAAATTCACCTTATCTAATCATGCCATCAAAAATGTATTAATATCTATCTTCCCAATTGCTTATACTAATGAATGCTTAATCTCATTTTATCCTAACAAAATGTGTGAATTTCAAAAGAAAAACATACTTTGCTGGAATCAATTCATATCTAGAAACAAAGTTCACTCCTCTGATCAATTAATTGCCACATATAGCTTAGATAATAGAAATTGGTTAGACATACAGGTCTGTAGAGAATTTGTCCACAATAAAATAATGCAATCCTTAGATTTTCAGGAGAATAATACACCTAAAACTTTAGAACTATTATATAATATAAATAGCTATTTAAAAGGTACCTCTTTCACATCTATGATTTATAAAACTGTTAGATCAGACTTTGAAAACTCTTGGAGTTATTCCATGAAAATCAGTAAGGAAGAACTTACTATTAATAATAAAAAGCTCCTTCTAAAATCAATAGGAAAAACAACAATTTCCCTGTACTGGAAGATATACACCTGGAAATCCCTTCATAGGAGTTATTTAACTCCACAAAGAGTTGGTAAAATAAAAAAAATATATATATATGAACTATTGGAGAATGTAAGGAAGAAAATGCTGATTGGTATCATATGATTGTTTCATGCAAAATGTTATCCCTTTTTTGGAAGGATTTTAGGAATTTCTGTAATGCACTATGGAATGATAAATGTATAATTACAGACTCACTTATTCTATTTAATGCACAGATTCCAGAAGTTATACCAAAACTCAAATTCATGTTCTATGGTCAATACCTGCAGTTGCATGAAAAGGTATAACAAAAAATTGGAAAACTAATTATCCTCTTTCTTTTAATCAAGAATTTGTTTATCTAGCCAAAATCTGTGTGATAAAGAAATCTCAAGCATTAAGCTTCGGACAGATAATGCAACTCACAAATTAATTGCTTGAGAAAAGTTATATATTTTACTGATGAAAACTTAAGTGATTCCCTAATGTATGTAAATCTATATTATTTGTTATGGACCTTGTACATAGTTTTGTATTTCTTTGTTATGATTGTTAATATATTTATTGTTTTTAATAAAATAAAAAAATATTGTTAAAAAGGTACAATATACATTCCCACACACATACCTCTCAACTGTACAGATTTTCACAGAATGTCCAGACTTTTGCCACCAAATAATAACATATATTTGAGTTTCAGACTTCATATCCTTCAGAAAATGCATGTTAACATAAATCCTGTTATTCTAGCAACTTTCTAAGTTTATAAGAGCAATATTTAAAATGTGTCCCTAGTTTGGACCTTTGCCCCCCCCCCATTATTTTAGGCTTTGTCCAGATTTCTTATGTTAAGAGGTTGAAAGGTATCTATCACACACACACACACACACACACACACACACACACACACACACACACACACACACACACACACACACACACACAGTAATATGTCTTGCTGTTTATGGGAAAACAATCTGCAAAGATCCAAGCTTTTAGTAGAAAATATAGATTTACTAATAACAACTGAGAAGGGTTTAAGCATAAACTGACAATTATTTTCTTCATTCCAAAAAGAAATAGTAATATTGACAGTCTTTCCTCAGCATGACTTTCTGGAGAAAAAGTAGTGCCAAGCAGTTATTCTACCTTGGTCAAATTAAGAAAGATTTCCTTTTATATTCCAGTGTCTATACCTCTTGACCAGGGTCACATCAAAAAGTTGGAAAAGCCTTTAGCAAGTTGTCTGACTTTCCCAAATCAGCAGGATAAAGCCAATTCCTGACAGGCTGCAGTTCCTTCCTCAGAAAAACAATCTTCTCTTCCACATTCTCACACTGCCTTCTCATTCTACCCAAAGGTCTTGAGACACCTGCTATTATTGCATCTAAGGTTAGAGGCAAGCAAATATCACTCCATTAGTAAGTAGAAACATTAACATAAAGATCGGAATAGCTGTCTTTCATTAACCTCAGTGCCTATTTCCTGCCTGAATACTCACTGTCAGTCTTGTAGCATAATTTCCTAGTGTATATGCTTTGCTTTCCAATACCATGGCTTTTTCTCTTATGTTTCCCCTTGTATTCATTGTCAGTGTAGCAGACACTATATTATATTACCACCTCTATAGGAGAGCCATTGGTTCTCATAACATAAATTATGGCTTAGGTCCTAGACAACCCATCTGCATAATGGTGACATGGGTGGTGCAACATTTTTAATTGAAAGGGCTGTAGTGATAAGGCCCACCTGTCTATCTTGAAAATACTTTCTTTGTTATTAGAACCACTGAAGTGGTGTATGGTTTGTAAGCAACAAGGAGTCTTTGCTCAATACATACAGTATAGTAGTGGAGAGACCCACGTAATGGCTACTCATCCTCTTTTGATCACTGAATATCTCTGCCTCATGCAGCTTAGTTTTCTGCTTATATAACATATTGTTTGCCTTTCCCTATGTTCTGTGCTAGTGATGCAATGATAATTCCCTTACAACATCCAGGAATGCCATAAACTGTTTAGAAAATTCAGGGGCTAATAAGATGGGCTCAGAGCACATAATTTCTTTCAAATTCCAGAATTTCTGGTCTAAAGTCACTATGCATTTGACATGTAACAACAGGGCTGGTGTTAGTAATTTCATGGGGAATATAGTGGTATGTCCTCAAACCAAAAAGACAATGTCACCACACCTGCAAATAGCTGGCATGCAAAATGCCATTTTGGCTTTTTTTGCAGCAGTGGTAAGTAGGACAGCTGTCCCACTTTATGTGCCTCCCTCCCTCCGGGGATGCACTGATACATCACACATTATGTCACAGAGATCTACAGTAGTTCTAATTCTGTAAAATAATTATTACTTCCAAGCTGTTTGCAACTACATTTTTCACTTATCTTCAAGCTATTCTAATGAACAAGCCTGAACAATTCTGTAATACAATAAGTAAATTTGCATCCTATCTCCCAAATGAAATCCATCATTGCAATCTGCTACAGAACCTGAACTGGCTAGAACTACCACACCATACGTCATATACCCAGGTCATAATGGCACACCATCCCTCAAGTATCCCACTCATTACAAATATAATAAAATGGTTCAAAATCAAAAGGAACCTTCGCTGAAAGGACCAAAACCTAAAAGAATCCCCAAAATCCAATAAAATACATGGAAACTTCTTATACTCAGTGAGCATAACTAAACTATGGAACAGCATTTCCTTCATCATCAGACAGACAAACAAATAACTTCCATGCTTTTAAAACCAATGTCAAACTACATTTAATCATATAAGGATCTGTAAATGATCAGAATCTCCAGGATAAAGATGCCCAGTTATCAAGATTTCCTCGTCTTACTAACTAAACCATAACATATCAGCATGAATATAGTTGTGCATCACATTAAATAGCTCTCAGTTTTTGATATTCACTACTGCTTAGTAATGTTGTTACATTTATATTGATAATTTCCTGTTTCAGTGATGTTCTGTAATGTGCATCACTCTCACTTCTTGCAAAATATTACAATTCAAAACATTGTGTGATATCGACTATTTACTCCATTTTAATGAATTCCAGTATTTTTGCACAACTTTCTTTAGAGCTTATTTAAACTTTGTAGTATTGTACAGCTACTATTTCTTTAAGCATTTCTCCCTGGGTCTCCACTGAAAATGGGCAAAGTACCCAGTCCATACCTATCACCTGTCCAGATTTTTGCAGAATGTACAGATTTTTGCCTTATGTTTTTATTCTATTCCTCATTAAACTTGTGGTTTTCTGACAAACCACTGTGGATTGAAGTAACTAAATAATATCATACATTTGTCATTCAGACTTAATATCCTTCAGAAAATGCATACTAACACAAATACTATTATTCTAGCAACTTTTAAGTTTATAAGAGCAATATTTAAAATATGTCCCTATATTTGGGCCTTTGACCCCCACCCCCATTGTTTTAGGCTTGGTCCAGATTTATTGTGCTAAGAGGTTGAGAGGTAAGACCCAGTCAGACTTTCTCAGTTAACAAAAATAAATAAATGTCGGAACCCAGAAAAATTTGGAACAACCTTCAAATTCAGGGAGAATTAAGAGGTACAATTAACAGTATAGTAATATGGACCTGTTAATATAAAAGATGTTTTACAAGATTGTGGGGGATAGTTCAGTAAAACATCAATATCACAATAAGTAAAGCATTACTTTTAAAACATACATGTATAGCTTTTGTACCAGCTTTATCCAAATCAAGTTCGTACAGCCACCCTGTTTAGGCTAAAGTTTGTAACCATGAAATAAATTAATTAATGATTTTTTACCTCTCTTTTGACAACCACCTGCACCTTTTGTGGGGCCACCTCGCATAAATGGATGATCAGGGGGCTCCATAAAGTAACTTGATTGCTGACACCTAACACTGGCTACATGGCCTTAATCTTGGTCATATCTATCAGGGTGTATGCTGTCATTGCAAGTAAGGTGAACCTGATTTATAATTGGCCAACTTTAAAAAAACCCTGACCTGGGCTTTGGTTGTAGTTATAGGACAATTTTGTATGGTTTCTATTTTATTTGACTGGAGTTTTATTCTTCTTCCTCCTGTCATGTAGTCTAAGTATTAGGATTTGTTCATGTCCACCTTTCATTTGATGAGGTTGGCTAACTGAACTTGATGTACAGTGCCCAGAATGGCCTGGAACTGAAGGAGTTTATTTTCCCAGTCCATCAAAAAAGTAGCTACTTAATCAAGGTAAGCTGTGGCTTACCTAGCATGAGGTTTCACAAAACAGGCCATAAGACATCAAGGCCAAATGGAATGATCATATACTGGAAATGTCTATCCAGAACATCTGGAATTAATGGGCCTTGCCAATAAATCTAAGTCAAGTCCAGAATGAACAGAAGGCTAGCTTTGCCCAATTTTTAAACCAGTTCATCTATTCTAGGAAAGAGATAAGTATTAAATTTGAAAGTAGTATTCAATTTTCTGAAGACATTATAAATATTGCATTCCTGACAAGTTTGAGAACTAGTAATGTTATTTGGCATTCGGACTATGGTGTCTCATACGATTTCAGATTTACCTTTTCTCCAGGTTTGGTTGCAGTGTGGTACTGAATTATTTTAGCTCTGGCAGATAATTCTGAAAATAGGTCCCTGTTTCTGAGTAAAAAGTTTTTTAAGTTCCTGTATCACCTTCCTTAACTTTAGGACATGTTGTGGGGGATTTAACCTGTTTAGCAGACAGACTTACCTTAGGAACTTCAGTTACTCGTCAAGACTTTAAAACATTTATGTGATACAGATGTTCTGGGTTTTATCTTGCTGTCTCACCTCGTAATTCACATTTCCTACTTTCTCACTTCAGAATAGTCAGGCCACTTGGATGAAATTTATTTTCTTAAGTATATACTAAAGCAATAACTCAGTTCCCTGCTTTGAGCTCTGCAAGACAAGCATTTTTACTGTAAGTTCTCTTTTGAGTTTCCAGTGTTCTCTCCGTGTGCATTCTGACTATGCACATTGTTGCTATTAGCTTATCCTGCAGTTATGTGAAATGTCTTATCACAGTCTTGAAAGGAATGCTTTCCTCTGCTCAATTTCTTTTGCTTTGTCTAATGAGCTTGGTGGCATCTGTCATAAAGTAGAACAAACAGATTGAACCCAGTTGAGGGTTGAGGTAGTTCTGTTACGGCAAAAAAAAAAAAAAAAATGATAGGCAGCTGGACTAATTTTTTTTTCATATTTTCATATAGCTTCTAAAGCATGCACTTTTAACTAGACCATGTTTGGTGGTGGTATACTCATGATCTTATTTGTTTCAACTTGATGCAATACCATAGTTCATGAATTACTCTAAACATGAATTAGGTATCTAGGTTGGTAAGGGATGTTTGGTGATTTCATGCCTTCAAAAACAGATGCACTTGTTTCCTTGCCATCTGTGTCTGCAACAGCACTGGTTTTGAACATTTTGTTGCATAGTCAGTGATTACTATATCCATAACATTACACTCAGATTGTACTTCTATTAAACGCAGAGGTATCGAATATTTTCTATTTTCTGAATTAGTTCTTGTCCTCTGACACTTTGGGCAGGCTATATACAAATTTTCTAGTAAATTAAAGATAGAATTCTAGCCTTAAATTTAACCATTCCTAGGTGACCAATCAAGGAATGTATCCTTCATCACAACGGCTCTGAAGTGCTTTGGCAACAGTAGCTGTTTCAGTAACTGTTCCTGCAGAGAAAATCATTATATCTCAAAGTATGGAAATGAAATGCTGCTTTTGTATTTATTCATCTCTCCTTCTCTTCTTACTGTACTCTTTCTGGCAAGACTTAGTGTACCCTCTCACCATTATACATTATAAATTTAGTAGTATAACTTTACTATAAAATTCCTAGATGCATATGAAAATGGACAATTTAGATAAGATAGACTATTAAAAAAGATAAAAACAAAAAAAGTATTTTCAAGGGCACGGTAAAACTATACAACAGCAAAATAAGAGCTATTTAAGAGGAAATAAATGATCATGTAAGAAGGTTCAAAGAATTATCACAAACGTAGTTCTCTTGAAGCAGAATACTTGGTTAATACAGATAATAGACCATCTAGAAAACAGAGAGAGGGAGAGAAAGAAGAAAGAATCTGAGAATACAGTAAGAGGCAATATGACTCCTTTTTTATACTACTTGGATCCCAAAAGCTCTTAATTTGCCAGATGTGTTATCCTGTAGTAAGTAAGGCAATATCTATAGTTGTACTAACTGCTTAATGCTATTCATTATCCACCCTTTCTAATAGTAAAAGTTTCCCCCAAGTTCCATTATAGAAAAATCCATTTCCAGCAGTGACAAAGACTTAATTCTGAAAACTGCCTTGTTGGAACCTTCTCCTAAAATAGGAAACAATATAATTATATTTGACAATGATTCCACTGTTATGGAAATAAAGAAACCTTTTCTCCCTGTCATAAAAGGACTACAGGAAAACAACTTCAAAGTTCATCTACTTTTCCTTGCCAGACTGAGAGTTTTCCTATTATTTGGACCTAAAATCTTTAATTATGTAGAAGAAACTGCTTCCTTCATTGAACACAATTTGGTAGCATCTACAGAATCCATGGACTGATCTGGATTAAGTCTCAAATGAAAAAGGTGTACATTCTTGAATGATAACTGGAAAATGATCAGCTTAATCTACACAATAAGTTATGTCTTTCTCAATAATAAACTAAAACTGATATGTTGGCAGCAGGTGACTATTATAATAATTTGGTCCTAAAACAAACCATAAACTAAAAGAGCATTTTTGACATCAGAAATGCATTTTAAGTATTTTATTAGTTATTGCTTTTCATGACCCCACTTTATTGTTGTGGGGTTAAAGTTACACATGTGTTTCATTAGTATTTAGCTTTTCTTGCTTGTTGCTTATTTTACTTATGCAATTAATGTCAAGGGTTTCCAGAAAGTCCCATGAATGCATGTATAATTGTGTCATCTGATTATAACCTTAAAAATGTATGTAAAATTTTTAATATCAATGTATTTTTTATATTTAGCATATGTAGTTATTTTTTCCTGTCTGTGGCTCTATTTGCATCGCTTCTTCCTTCTGTGTATTTTATTTTAAATTAACTTTAAATACTCTGTTTTGTATTGCTCTTTAAATCTCTTGAGCTATTTTTAAAGTTTTTTTCTGAATAGTAATTATTTAGTGTTATGTGTTTGCTCAAGCATTTGTGTTAATCTGTGCATTAAAAAATATAATGTCTTGCATCATTCCATGTTAATGTACATGTGTGTGTGTAATGGCCATGATATAAACTACTTTAGTAAGAAAGTAGGTAAGGCAATGTGTATATATGTATATATATATATATATATATATATATATATATATACATATATATATATATATATATATATATATATATATATATATATATATATATATATACATATATATATATATATACATATATATATATATATATATATATATATATGTGTGTGTGTGTGTGTGTGTGTATGTACTAACTGCTTAATGCTATTAAATATATTAAAAATAAGTTCTCACTATTGTTATGGACTTTTTGCACTTTTACGTCAACTTGTGTTTATATCCAGATAATTTAAAAAGTATTTTTTCTCTGACGTGAATTAATGCTTAATAGAGGATACACCACAAGATGAACTTATATGCATAACATGTAGTCATCTCTGAAAGGGATAATAGATCCAGGCAATTTTTTAGCCTGTTAGAGCTTTACATTTTAATTTCATGGGAGATTGCTTGACTGGAAGTTGAATGCACTAACTAATTTAAAAAGTGAGTCCTCTACTTATAATTTTATTTGTAAGGTTCTGCATTAGGGTTAATTTAAACATGATGTCAAGTGGCTGAAATGAAAGGGGCTTACTTTGCTGTAAGTTATAGCTCTGTCCTTGTCTTTGACAACTTTTAATGTGTTCTCAACTATACATGGTGCAAGCATGAGAGTCTTTGGTATGTTACAAGACAATAATATGGATAAGAATTTCAAATCAGGTGGTACTTTAATTAGATGAATTATTTTAAGCATGCTAACATAATGCATACATTGTTTTACTTTTATTTTTAAAGGAACCTCATCATGTTTTCATTTATGGACGCTAGTAATATTAATATACATTACTTTATATTGAAGATAACTGCATTGTTAATGCATGCTGTAGCTATCTGAAATTAGATATATGCTTATCTCTGTAGCCTCCTTTAATTTTGCATGTTTCTAATGACTCTGATGAATATTAGAAAGGAGATACCATTCAAAAATATACATTTTGAGGTGGGATAGGTTTTGGATTTCTGCTTCATTAAATAGACAATTGAAGATATATTTAGATCTTTTATAGAATGAGTGTTTGTTGTGTTATTTACCATATGTTATGAGTTACTGCATTTATATCTTACTATAATAGCAGCTAAACATGCCTTTTACTGCATCTTTATGTATTGATACATTTATATTTTGGTGTTTTGTACTGTATTTCATCAAATTTTTAAAAGGAGAATAAATGAGAGGACGCATAATACAAGCAAACAGATAAATAAGAATATGAAAGGATTTTGGATATGCAATGCCATCCATTTTCTAACTTATACATACTACTCAAAATGTAAGGGGAATTAATATCACCTAGAAAATATTAAATTAATAATCTGCATTATTTTTATACATTATACTGTTGTACTTTGACATTATAATTATTATAATATAATCTTTTTGTATAGAAGTTTTTAAATAAAATAAAAAGAATAAAATAACAGTATAATGCATTTAACAAGTTTGTAACATATGAAAGTGGAGCATATTCAGTTGAGAGAAAGGAAGAATTGGAAGAATTGCTGTTTAGAAATAAATTTTGAGAGAGAATCAAATTAAGAGAGTGGTAGGATAAAGATTAGAGTGATGAATCATATATTCAGAAAATAAAAGAAAACATATAAAGAAAGGAAACAGAAATACTTAAGAGTAAGTGACAGAGGTAAGGTAGAGAGTTCAAAATTATTGTAAAGTTGAAAATAATTAAAGGGTAAATATAGATCGGGAGAGAAAAATGAAAGAGAAGAAGATGAAAGGTACAAATTGAGAGAAGAAGAGGACATATATTTATACAAAGCAAATATGTTAAACTAATACCAACTTAAGTGTCCACACTAGTAAAAACAGAGCAAAAGCAGGAAAATGTTGTATAAAATTCTGTTTTATTCTCCAATAAAAAACAAATAAAACGGATGAGCGTACTTTCGCTTACAAAGCCTCATCAGATCCATGTTAAATAACCTTCCCCCAAGGCATTTGCACCTAAATTCAAAAAGCTTATAACCAATCAGGCTTCCATATCAATTACTATTTAAAAAAACAACATATATTTAGAGACATCTTCTAAACACATTTGTGTATCTACTATAGACAACTTTACTATATGTCACCTTACAAAAATTATAAAAAATAAAATATATATATATATAAACTAAAACTATAAATAGCTATATGTTAAAGATAGTGCAAACACGTACCCACGTCTATGACTAAATCTGGACAATTAATGAAATTGGTGCCCTGATATACGTGTGATATTAGTAAACTAAATTACTTGATGAATTAGGTACAATGGAATTCCATATATGTATTAGTCTTTGTGTATACAACTCTCTATGCATCCAATAAAAAACATATACATACTAGTTAAATGTTAGACACAATGGAGCATTTCTAATATTCTGTGACTAGATTATTTTATAAAATATATGTAGGAAATGTAGTCAATGAACATTGCGGTCATCTTTTCAAAACTATCTAATATTATGATGTTACCCTAATGATGGTTTTATAGATGTCCTTTCATTAAGTCCCATACCTCTATCAGCCCTCAGTGTTATAATCCAATTATTCTCCCTAAACTCGGTATGGTTCCTAATGTCACCTTCACGTATACTGGGAGAAATAACCTCTAGGGCTCTAAAAAGAAAAGTATGACTTTCATCATGTTGCATGATGTGTTTAGCTAGGTCATTGTGCTCCAGCTGTTTCCTAATATGGTACGTATTCTATCCCTAAAAGGTCTATTAGTTTTTCCAACATAAAAGGAAGAGCAGTTCTGGCATACCGCCACATAAACAAAGTTGGCTGTCTTGCAGTCAGCTCTAACTGATGTCCTGAAATCTCTACATAGGTCAGGATGAAAAAAGCTCTTACTAATGTCTATATACATAAAAAATTACAATGCCCACATGGTCTAGTATGTTCCTCACCAGAATGTACTTCCTTGTTCCTAGGGTAACAGAGCATCCTCTTTAAATTCATCTTGTTTCGATATAAGAGATGTGGTCTATCCCCCACAATCTCCCTTATATCTCCATCCACTTGTAAAATTTACCAATTCTTAGAAATAATATTGTTGAGTTCCAATCTATCACTAGTATAAAATGTTGGAATCTTAACAAGGGATGATCTATGAGATGTCTCATCTCTATGCAAATTCAAACTTGGCCCAAAATATGGTGCAACTATGTCCTCCCTAAGGCTAGCTGCTGATGGCAAGTGTTCATCAATCTCATCTTCCCTATATCCTCTGTCCAACTATTTCAACCTTAGGCTAGCTAGTTCTGCCATAAAGCCTACTTCAGAGGGGTTCAACCTAGACGCCCTCATTCCTTGGCCTTTAATAATATTCCTAAATACGTGGGTTGGATGCATACTAGACCTCATTAATAAACTGTTCCGATAACATGACTTACGATATACCCCAGTATTGAACAGTCCATTGCATAACCTCTCTATATATAGATCCAGATAATCTATTCTAGAACTGGAACTCTTCACGGTAAACTTAAGATACTCTGTTAAATTATTCATTTTCACAAAGAGAGTGTCCAATTCATCTTCCCTCCCTGTCCATAGAATAAAAAGGTCATCGACAAATCGTCGATAAAAGACCACATGTGCCTTAAATTCTTCAACCAAAAACAAAGTAGTCTCTTCCCGATGTGCCAGAAACATATTTGCATAAGTATTGGCACATGGGGTCCCCATAGCCACACCATCTTGTTGACTATAGATGGTGTCATGAAATATAAATAAATTATTTTCTAAGATCAATTCTAGAAAATGTCTTAACAGATCTATCTGTATTATAGTGAAGTCACTGTTATTCTTCAAATAATCTGAAATATACTGAATACCTATGTTATTAGGAATGATGGTAAATAAAGACTGTATGTCCAACGTGACCAAAGTAAGTTCTTCCATAGCTGTAACAAAGCTTCATCAGATCCATGTTAAATAACCTTCCCCCAAGGCATTTATACCTAAATTCAAAAAGCTTATAACCAATTAGGCTTCCATATCAATTACTATTTTAAAAAACAACATATATTTAGAGACATCTTCTAAAGACATTTGTGTATCTACTATAGACAACTTGGGGGAAGGTTATTTAACATGGATCTGATGAAGCTTTGTAAGCGAAAGCACACTCATCCATTTTATTTGTTTTTTATTGGAGAATAAAACAGAATTTTATACAAGATTTTCCTGCTTTTGCTCCGTTTTTACTAGTGTGGACACTTGTTTATAGAAAGCGTAGCTACGGAGCATTTACTTGGCTGGCTGGTGGTGAACCTTCTATTTTTGATTATTTTATTTTTACTTTTTGCTGCTGCCACCTGGAGTGGGAATATGCAGATGACTGCATGCTTTGAACTTGATTCCAATCCTGAAAAAAGGGATAGAAATGATGCTTTGCAACTGAGATTTTCCCAGTATCTGGACTGTACGAAAAGTGTTTCCTGGCAATGTGACTTGTCTTCTACTTCTGACGACATCAATAGTGTGTCCGTTGATTTGGACAGGATGTAGAAAGCGTTCAATGAATTGGAGAAAGATTTTTTGCAACTCAAACGGCTCCAGACACAGAGACTGCATTTTCAACATTGTCTGGATAAGAAAATTATACCGAGGGGGCTACGGGTCTTTAATATGCCAAGTCAAGGAGCACATTACCTGGACCTACTCACCCGTTGGCCGCAAATCAATCTAGAGGTGAGTCGGAAATATCTACAGCTCCTTATAGACTTTTTTAGACCTGAAGAGGCGCGTCTTATTGAAACTATAAAAACTAAAAAACAGTTAATCTTTGACAATTTTATGCATGCAGCAGTACAACTGTTGTTTGAGAGCCTGCTTGATGGTGTAGCGGCTCATGAACGTAAACTCTTACATCAGAAGAAGAATAAAATTTTGAGGGATACCAATGATTTTAAACTGGATCATGTATTTATGGGGCCCAGATGCGGACAAAATATGACTGTAGAGAACTCAGTAAATACTTCTAGATATTGTAACAATGTTTCTATCTCTAGGGATAATGCTGAACTGAATGCAGATTATAATATTGTCAATGTTGAACCTGTAAGTAATGTGAATAATGACAATGCTCACCAAACTGTGTTTTTAGATGGGCAGGAATCTTTGATTACAATAGATAGTGCTGTAACTGAACCAGATATACATCTAGGAGAAAGTGATACAACACAAGTGAATGATATAAATGTAGGTCATGCTCAGGTGGTGGGCAATCTATATCCTGAAGTACATATAATTAAGAATCAATCTGCCTCTAGGATAGACAATATGCAAGTAGCTCTGTGGCCTAAGACTTCATTTAGTAATAGATCCACTGATTGTTTATCTGGCACAGGTGATGGAGTTTCTTTTCCCTTACCTGTCCGCATAGACAGGGGTCCGCGACGGGCACATTCAATGAGTCGCGGTGACAGAAAAGGAAACATTCAGGCGAGTACATGCCACACCAGACCCTCAGAAAGATGTGGGGGAAGGGCGACAATCGTTAGTTTGTAATATTTCATCATACACACTTTCAGCTGCTGAGGAAAGTTTATTAAATAAAGGGTTGAATTTTATACCCAAGAGTCATAGTAACCTCACAGACACTGTCACTGATTTAAAAATCTTTTGCAGAAATGTCATGTTAAAATTAATATATAAGCACACATTAAGTGATGAGAATGTGCAGCCGTTTAAGTTTAGGAACTTAAGTCATTATGTCCCACTGAATCATCCATTAGTTGATGCTTATTTGAAACTGACGGAAGAAGAATTATTTAAATACTATGATGATAGGGTTTTACATAAAAGACACTATGGAGCAGATAATTTGAATTGGAGTGAGAGACAGTGTTTGAAACATCTACAGTCAGAGACCTTGATTATAATTAGACCAGCTGATAAGGGAGGTAGAATAGTGATCATGGACATTGATAAGTATATAACTTTCATGAATAATCTATTAGGAGATAAATTTTATAAAATCATTTAAAGGAAGAAGTACATTCAGTTATTCGATATGTTATGGATACCTTATCAGATATCTATCATAATGGTATGATAATGAAAGAAGTTTTTGACTATCTTATAGTTACGAATCCCCTTATAACACAGATTCATGGCCTTCCTAAAATTCATAAGAGCGTGTATGGTCCACCCATGCAACCCATAGTCGCTGGAGGTGGTTGGGTAACAGAGCATCTATCTGTTTATGTGGAAAAACATCTACGACCTATATTAGACAAGAGTAGACATGCTTTGAAGGATACTAAATAATTTCTTGTAGACCTTTATGAATGTTTAAGAAATGTTACAACTATGGAATAACTTACTTTGGTCACGTTGGACATACAGTCTTTATTTACCATCATTCCTAATAACATAGGTATTCAGTATATTTCAGATTATTTGAAGAATAACAGTGACTTCACTATAATACAGATAGATCTGTTAACACATTTTCTAGAATTGGTCTTAGAAAATAATTTATTTATATTTAATGACACCATCTATAGGCAACAAGATGGTGTAGCTATGGGGCCCCTATGTGCCAATACTTATGCAAATATGTTTCTGGCACATTGGGAAGAGACTACTTTGTTTTTGGTTGAAGAATTTAAGGCACATGTGGTCTTTTATCGACGATTTGTCGATGACCTTTTTATTCTATGGAAAAGGAGGGGAGATGAATTGGACACTCTCTTTGTGAAAATGAATAATTTAACAGAGTATCTTAAGTTTACCATGAAGAGTTCCAGTTCTAGAATAGATTATCTGGATCTATATATATAGAGAGGTTATGCAATGGACTGTTCAATACTGGGGTATACCGTAAGTCATGTTATCGGAACAGTTTATTAATGAGATCTAGTATGCATCCAACCCATGTATTTAGGAATATTATTAAAGGCCAAGGAATGAGGGTGTCTAGGTTGAACCCCTCTGAAGTAGGCTTTACAGCAGAACTAGCTAACCTAAGGTTGAAATTGTTGGACAGAGGATATAGGGAAGATGAGATTGATGAACACTTGGCATCAGCAGCTAGCCTTAGGGAGGACATAGCTGCACCATATTTTGGGCCAAGTTTGAATTTGCATAGAGATGAGACATCTCATAGATCATCCCTTTTTAAGATTCCAACATTTTATACTAGTGATAGATTGGAACTCAACAATATTATTTCTAAGAATTTGTCAATTTTACAAGTGGATGGAGATATAAGGGAGATTGTGGGTGATAGACCACATCTCTTATATCGAAATAAGATAAATTTAAAGAGGATGCTCTGTTACCCTAGGAACAAGGAAGTACATTCTGGTGAGGAACATACTAGACCATGTGGGCATTGTAATTTTTGTATGCATATAGACATTAGTAAGAGCTTTTTTCATCCTGACCTACGTAGAGATTTCAGGACATCAGTTAGAGCTGACTGCAAGACACCCAACCTTGTTTATGTGGTGGTATGCCAGAACTGCTCTTCCTTTTAAGTTGGAAAAACGAATAGACCTTTTAGGGATAGAATACGTGAGCACGTGTACCATATTAGGAAACAACTGGAGCACAATGCCCTAGCTAATCACATCATACAACATAATGAAAGTCATACTTTTCTTTTTAGAGCCCTAGAGGTTATTTCTCCCAGTATACGTGAAGGTGACATTAGGAACCATACCGAGTTTAGGGAGAATAATTGGATTATAACACTGAGGGCTGATAGAGGTATGGGACTTAATGAAAGGACATCTATAAAACCATCATTAAGGAAACGTCATAATATTAGATAGTTTTGAAAAGATGACCACAATGTTCATTGTCTATATTTCCTACATATATTTTATAAGATAATCTAGTCACAGAATATTAGAAATGCTCCATTGTGTCTAACATTTAACTAGTATATATATGATTTTTATTGGATGCATAGAGAGTTGTATACACAAAGACTAATACATATATGGAATTCCATTGTACCTAATTCATCAAGTAATTTAGTTTATTAATATCACACGTATATCAGGGCACCAATTTCATTACTTGTCCAGATTTGGTCATAGACGTGGGTACATGTTTGTACTATCTTTAACATATAGCTATTTATAGTTTTAGTTTATATATACATATTTTTATTTTTTATAATTTTTGTAAGGTGACTTATATAGTAAAGTTGTCTATAGTAGATACACAAATGTGTTTAGAAGATGTTTCTAAATATATGTTGTTTTTTAAAATAGTAATTGATATGGAAGCCTGATTGGTTATAATCTTTTTGAATTTAGGCATAAATGCCTTGGGGGAAGGTTATTTAACATGGATCTGATGAATCTTTGTAAGCGATAGTGCGCTCATCCGTTTTATTTGTTTTTTTATTGGAAAATAAAACAGAATTTTATACAAGATTTTCCTGTTTTTGCTCTGTTTTTACTAGTGTGGACACTTGTTTATAGAAAGCGTAGCTACGGAGCATTTACTTGGCTGGCTAGCAGTGAACCTTCTATTTTTAATGCCAACTTAAGGCACATGTTTTCTAAAATGTTATTATACATTACATTTGTTGAAAGATGAGTAACCTATGAAATGAACCTTTGCATTTTTACTTTAGAAAAAAAACAAGGAATAGAAACTGCTGTCACCTGATATGAAATGAGAGAATTCAGCTACCATGACTAACAAATGGAGAATTTTTAACTTTGTACCATTCACAATGTCAAGAAAAACAAAAGGAAAAGCAGAACTAGATCTATGTACTGTTATTTATCTTATTTATAAAGTTATTCTCTTAAAAGTGTCCTATAATATTTAATTAAACATATTTGATTTCTTTAGAGTAATATTTGACTTAAGTAAGATTTATGTAATGTAAATGAGTGACATTTGGAGTCCTCCTTCACCGTGTAATTAATCTTTTTTTTTTTTTACAGTTTCTTAAGAAGGGTTTAATCATTTTAGTTATCTACACCAGATTAGGAAAATTGAGTTTCCATGCTACTGAGGCTTAACCTCATAGATATCTACTTAGGTATGCACAGTTATTGCTGTTATGCTATTTTTTTATTTGGTTTTAAAGATATCTGTTTTGTATGTAAGAAGAAAATAATAATGCATTTTATTATTATTACTGAAAAAACAGGTCAATAATTCAATCAATACTTGCTTACATGTTATTATTGTGTGCAAAACAAACCTGGCATTTAAAAATGACTAATTTTGAAAGTCATCTTAATGGCATTAATGGTGGTAGGAAATGAAACTCACTACACAGGTTTACTAAACACAACAAAGTTAATGTAGTCATGTTGCAAAAAAAAAAACACACATCTTTTAGATAAGTATATTAACTATTTAAATAATAAAGACCATCTTGTCTTCAGGGTATCTACCTTAAAAAAAGAAAACAAGAGGAAGTTATTATGCAAAAAAAAAAAATCTACAATTATGCCAAGAAGTCATTCTGTATTTTCAGATAAGAAAAGAATGTTATCAGTCATTGTACTGGGACTTTTTGGTTGGGTATAGAAAATTGCAAACATGTATAGGTTTCCAGAAGTTGGATCAAAGATAGTCAAGGAACATTTTGCATTATTATTAAATAAAATGAATGGCAACTTAATGCTGGGTGGATTTTAACTATATTTAAATAAAAGAGGCACAAGTGTATTAACAAAGTCTAGGATATCTGCTCCAACTTAAGTTCTTAAAAATGGGTAGAAAATTATATATTAAAGATATAATTCTTTGCAGAGGCAAAGTCTCTCTTTTTTGCCCAATATTCTAATGCCTTTGGAACACAAACAAGGACAGAGAAAGTATATATATATATATCAAATGAATATCAAACATATTCAGATAAGGTGCTGGTTATACACTTGCCCTTTTCAGACTACAATGCTGTATGTTGTAATGCTTCAATAAAAAACAATTAAAAGGATCTTTCCCCTTTTTAATAGGATTCCACCCTGCTTAACTGCTCAGTCAGACTTTAAGGCATGATTAGTTAAAGAAATGAAACAATACATGGACCCATTTAATAATTCTGTTATTGGCATTGTTTTATGAGATGTGTATCTTTATAAGGTGGATCTCTTACAAAAAATAAGAATTGGTATAAAATTAAAGATAAAAAATGAGATTAAGAAATTCAAAGTTTGCAAGACAAATTGCATAATAAGAAATTAGGACTACAAAAAGGTAAAAACAATAGTCTTAAAATATTAGAAATATGACTGTTAAGCTTTAATTAATTTTAACACATGAAACAGAACTTGCCTTAGAAAAGTTAAAAATACACTCATATGCCACAACTAATAGGTCAAAATTATATAAATCTATTCAGATCACTTCCACTGCAAAATTTAATTCTGCTGAAAAACAGAGATTATGATGAAATATTGCTAATATTTAATAATTATGAAAAATTAAATACTGAAAATTTTGAGCAGCAAGAAAAAAATGTGGATGCATTTTTAAAAAGAAATTCTTGATGAATGACAATTCACTGACAGTAATTAAATATCAAATGAAAAAAAAGTTGTTAAAAATAATAAACCACCTGGAGTTTGTATAATTTCAGAAATGTACAAGCTTTTGTGGAATGACATAATTTATTTTTATTAGAGTTTTTTATATATACAAAGAGAAATTCCTCCTTTATGGAACTAGTGTGTCTTTTTTGTAAAACAAGGAAAGGATTCAGAACAGCATTCTTCATATAGACCTATTTCACTATTGAATACTGATTATAAAATATTCATTGATAATATTTTCAGAAAGATTAAAATTAGTGGTTGATAACATAATATATAAAGACCAAACAAGTTTTATTCTAAAACATAAAGTCCAAGAGGCTCCAAAACCAAAACAAATCCAAAGCTGAAGGTCATGAGCAGCAACTGTTTTATTTGTTAAAACCACTTAAAACCCAAACAAACAAAAAAATACATATATATTAAGCGCTTTTGTCCCTTATAGGAACTTCATCAGAATATAAAAACAGTTAAGATACAAAACTTTTATCCCCACTTTTATATACTGATGAAGTTCCTGTAAGGGATGAAAGTGCTTAATATATATGTATTTTTTTTTTTTGGTTTTAAGTGGTTTTAACAAATAAAACAGTTGCTGCTCGGGACCTTCAGCCTTGGATTTGAACAAGAACGCCAAAGATAATGTTAAAAATATTTCAATTATAGACTGTATCAAATCAGTAAAAAAAGTTTAACTGTTATAAGTCTTTTTAACAAGTTATTTATCAGTTAAGAAATAGGCAAATCTACATTAATATAAAAGGAAAACAAACCATAGTAACATGTTTCTAGTTATATACATTATAAATCATGCATTTCTTTTTTATAACTATCATCTGTCCAGCATTACATAATCTGCTCAAGTCTTGTCTTCCCTTAAACCTTAGTCCTCCTGAGTATTATTCTGCATGTATTGTTCCTCCAATTTCCATTCATTTCTATATAATTTTCTCTTTCCCTTTTCCAAATAACCCACTTCCATTTCTGTTATCCCTGTTACAGTATTCACTATTTCAAATATATTTAGTTTAGATTTTGATTTTGATTTTCTAGTAATTGCTTTTGTTAGTAGCCACCAGAATTAAATTTAACAAGACCTTACTATGTCTAGGCAATTCAGATCATGCATCTCAGCTCAAAGAATCATTTCCATAGTTATACTAATTTGTTCAATCAGTATTTATGACAGAGAACTCTGCAGAGTATTTTTAAAACCTGCCAATTCATTGCAGTCCCAAAACATATGTTCCCAGTTATCTCTTTCTCCCCATCACAACTCCAACATTTGCCATATACCCGAGGAAAAATTATTTGAAATCTGCTTGGGGTATACAAATACCTGTGTAAACACTTCCAAACAAAAATAATAAATCTTCTAGACTTTGTTGAATTCTCTCTCTCTCTCTCTATATATATATATATATATATATATATATATATATATATATATAGACACACACACACACACACACACACACACACACACACACACACACACACACACACACACGTCTTCCAGTCATTCCTTTGTAAATTGCTTATCTAACCTCTCTTCACAGTCTTTTCTAACTTATTCTGAATGATTCCTATAGTTATTGTGCAATATTATCTAACCTGCAGTCCAAAATGTCTTCTTGGCCTCATGCCATTCTGTTACCTTTCCCTCTCTACTTATTTGCTCCCAATACCTTGTTTTTTTGACATTTTTGTCCAGTAAATACCAACTCCCTCATGCTTGTTCTTTGTACCCCTAATTGTAGTTATCCCTATCAGCAAAATATTCTTTCTGCATTCTCATATTGGCTTAGTTCTTAGAATACTTTCTGTTGATTTATGAATACAATATTCTTTATGGCTGTTTTAATTCTTCTTGAGGATCTACATATAAAATCCTGCTCTTTCATTATTTCTTGAATACCCCCAACTTCATTATAATCAACCCTTTTTACTTTGAATTATAACTTTCTGCTTGTGTTTATATATATATATATATATATATATATATATATATGGCTCTTAGTTGTATAGCTGTAATATATCATTCAAATCAAGTAATCCTAATCCACCTGTTTTGATTGGAAGGATCAACTTATCCCAGTTTACCATTGCCCTCTTAACTCCCAGATAAACTCCTTCAACTTATTAATTATTGTCTACAATGTCTCATCTGACTGATAAAAATATGACTGACCAGTATATAAAACTGAAAGGACTAAAGCATTTTCACTGCTTATCTCGTACTATCCATATCAATAAACAAGACCTTCTAGTTTCTCACTTTTTGTATTATCGTTTGTTTAGTGTCCTTCCACATATCCTTAGCTGTCATAACAGAAGCCTTTTTTATCAATACTCCTAAGTACTTCATCTTATCATGTCCCTGTAATTATGGGTACTGCTGAACCAATTCATGTGAATGTACATAATTTACAACTCTAGCCTTTGTTATAGCTTTATTACTTTTATATCCCAAAAGATTTAAAACTGTCTCAAAATGTTCCACAAAATTTAGATGTCCTTTTCTGGATTTATCAGGTACAAAATGATATTATCTCTAAATAAAGCCAACTTCTCTTGATTACCATATCAGTTATATCCTTGAATTCCTGAGCCCCATGTTTTCTTTGCCAAAAAAAAAAAAGAGAAAAGAGGACACCTCTGCCTGTTTCCTCTGTTCAGATACAAATTATCAGAGAGGAACCCTCCCACTTTAATTCTTGTCTCAAATCCTTCATACATCCTCCTAATTAACCTTATTATTACATAAGGGAATGAAAATGCTTCCATTGTACTATTCATAAAATCACAGTTTACTGTGTTGAATGCTTTTTTTGCATCAAGACTCAGCAATCACAGTGGTATTTTCTTACATTCTGTTTCCCTCTGGATCATCACTGTTTTGTTAATGTTGCCAGATGTTTTCCTCCCCTACAAAGAACCACATTGCTCTGTATCTATCAATTTTGAAAACACAGTTTACTTTGTTTTAGCTAGTGTAGACATGAACACTTTATAATCATGGTTTGATATTGAAATGAGTCTGTATGAAGCCTGGCCTGAAGAGTCTCTACCATCTTTTAGTATTACAGCCATCACAGCTTTCTTCCAAGATGTTGGTGCTTTCCCTACTTTTTTAATACTGTTAAACAAAACCTTCCAGATCTTTATCACTTTCTTCCCTTCTAACTTCCACACTTCTACAGGAATACCATCTTTTCATCACAGACTTTCCCGGAGAAGAATATACTTCACCATTTTTATCTCATCTTCTCCTGTTTTAACTGTTAATTCTTGAGCCTCATCTCCCTATTGCATTGACAGACTTAAGTCTTCCAAAAATAGTTCCATTTATGCTCTTTCTTGATTTCAACATGTCTTTGCTTTATACAGATTTTCATAAAATTTCTGAAGTGTCTCTAGTACCTCTAAAGGTTCTCTGGTTATTTATTTATTTATTTTTTTGTTATAGGCTACCTAAGTTTGCCATATTTCCACTTTATGTTGCCTATGACATTCTGCTAAAAGTTTTTGTGCTCTGCAGTAATTATCTAAAAATAGTTGCTTAACAACAATCTTTCCAAACTTATGGATATTATCCAAATACTCCCTTATTTTTTCTTTAGCATTGTGCAGTTGCAGCTTTTCTTGTTCTATGATGTTTCCCTTATTCAGCAATACTTTAATCTTTGCAAGCCCTTCTAAATAATTCCTGTTACTTCTTAACTATATTTCTTTTTCTTTTATTTGTACCCTATTTAAAAACTCCATTTGCATTTCATCCCACTCACTAGCTATAACTTCTGAAGAAATTTCTACCTTCCTTAATAACTCTTGAATCCTTAAATTCCTCTCTTTTTAATGGGTAGGTCAGAAAGTACCACTGTCACATTATTACTTCATTACCCTGTATTTTATGTTAGTTTTTAATTGATGCATGAAACATTTATTGGAAGTGTGTCAAACCTTTCAATTAAATTCTCATGTTCTTGTGAAATATAATTTCTATCTAGATGAGCCCTGTTATTGTTCCTTGGGGATATAATATGTAAAGTCTCTTCAAATTCACATCTTCCATACTAAATAATTTCATACATTTAGTCAGAAATCTACCCTCTTTTGCTATATTTTCCCTTCTATAGATCCTTACTGTTGCAAATGATGTTCTAGTCTCCATCTATAAGTAATAGTCCTTGCAGAAAGCTGACTATTTATCCCAAAAGTTTCTTTAGCTCGCTAATATCAGCTCTTGGTGGAATATAAATGCATGCTAGTGTAGTCCACTCCCCTTGCCAATAGACCCTTACCTCCAGATAGTTACAATTATTTTTTTTCCTTTTCTATCACTATTGAAGCTCCTCTAGCAATTAGTATAAGTGCTCCTCTTTTCCTTTGTATGTGAATATTCATCCTGAAATCCTTTCTTTATCAAATTTATATGCTCATTTCTTTCCAAATGTGTTTCCTGCAGCATTGCTATTTGTACTCTGCACTTCTTAATATAAATCAATACTCTTACATTTTTGACTATAACTGTAAGGGGATTTGCATGCCAAGAAAATTTGGATAGAATAGCCATTATGATAAGAAGTTATTGTTCCAATCTGTTAGACATGAAAGTGTTTATGAATTTGTATTTCCACTTATATTTGGCAGGATGATCTTTTATATAGTTTTTGCCATCCCCATTTTATTTATGTCACATTTTTCAGGACATTTTGTTGAAATGAAAACCCCCAAAAAACTAAATAAATTTTCAAAACACCCCATAACTTATCAGCTTAAACCAAATACACAAACCTATGTACAGCTTCAAAAAATGAAGTTTAATCATCCACATAAGAAAAACTGACCCAAACTGAGATCTACACCCACAGACATTAATAAACCTAAAGTTAAAATTATCCTTCCTAAAGAGCATGCTGCAGCCTGTGCTCCTATTTACACTGATTGGTGGCTGTTTTTTTCGTATTTCTAGTCCCCACCCTGATGTAAAAAAATTCTTGTATGCTTTTAGAAAACATGAACTTTTAACCTTAAGAAAAAATGCATTGTCTTTAAATGAAATTAAATTATACACTATTCTATTCAGTGCATTAAAGTATTAAGACTGATGTGGAAGCTGCTATCTCTTATTCTCTTCCAGTAATTTCAAACTTTATTTTTTTACTGAACTGCTTGGCCATGTATCTTATAACTTTGCATTTCCCTCAGAAAATAATGCACAGAACTCTTAATATTAGAAATTTGCAACTGCAGACAGCTCACATCCATGGAAACATAGTCAGCAATGAGGAAAAAACAGCTAACAACTCTGCACATGCATGAAGGAATCTTTGTCAGTTTCACTTAGAATAGAATGTACAATTGTCTTAGGCTGTAGACATCTTGACTCCCACTAAACATTTACTAAACAAAAAAAAAAAAAAACAAACTATCATTGCATATACAAGAAATGTAGCACTTCTTGTGGCTTTCATAATTTTGTCTTATTTTTCAAGCCTACTTCCTTACAGAAAACACTTAATTTTAGATTAACTCCTGATGTCGACCACGGCAGCAAAACTTAATAGTAAAATCAGAACTTTAATAAAAAGAATATAACATAAAATAAGCAGTCCTCAGTCTTCCTCAGATCGTATAAAAAGGACTGCCCCTTTAATTACAATGAAGGAAATTATACCTCTCTGCTAGCTGGCCTCCTTTTGGTTTGCAGCAAGGGTGTGTCAGAGAACTAAATGAGGAATGGCTGTGATGCCTTATAAATACAAAAGCTGAACAGTTCTTTTTATATGATCTGAGGAAGGCTTATTTACTGAAAGCGCTTATCGGAAGACTCGGGACTGCTTATTTTATGTTATATTCTTTTTATTAAAGTTTTGATTTTACTATTAAGTTTTACTGGCGTGGTGGACATCAGGAGTTTTTAGTAGTGTTTGCCTTTTCTCTTCCTCATTGGTGTCCTTCATAGTGTAAGAAAGTTTTTTACCTATTTTTAGATTAAGCCAAGAGCATTAATCCAGACATTTAAAAATATGAGAAAACATCTCAACTCTGCATATAATATAATATAATTGGTGCACTTTTACTCCCCACCGCTCAGCCTAGCAGCCCAAGCATATTAACATAAACTTCCTTTTGTCAAACCTTTCCTCTCTTTTTACATTGTGAATCATATAATTTTACAGTTAACTTTAATATCATACAACGATCACTGAAAAGACTCATCCCAACCTCCACATTTAAAATACTCTGACTACATACTACACAAATCTGCTTTACTGTATAACATGCAGTTTATATCATGAAAGGTGTTATAGAAGTACTGTTAAGAACAAAAATTGTTTTACTTACAGTCACCTTTTTCCTTTTAGCATCCATCTAAACATTAGTGGCATAAAGTGGGGTATATGCTTACAGTCAACTCACATGTTTAACAAAGGCAATAACAGGCCAGTCTTTCCTGGTAACATTTTCTTGCAAAGCCATATTTCACAAATGTGATTGATGCTTTATAATCTAAATGCATTCACTAATTTAAATATTGCTGGTCTCCATCCTGTTCATCCCCATCTCTCAACATCAGACCCTGATTCAAGTCCAAGGTACTGCTGATGCTTCTAGTCAACTCCTGTGCTTTTCCTACCTCTCAAAGCATTTTTCTTTGGAACGTTGGAAAAGGTTTCACTGAGAAAGTCTCCTTCTCTGAACACTATTGTCAAATGAATGAGAAGCAGAGTCCCCCTTATCTTTGATGGCTCACTTCTTCTTGGATACAATTCTGCATTTTATCCTTAGCCTGTTCTGCATCAAAAATGTCTTGGATCCCCCAGGAAAAAAATATTTTGAAGACAACTGGATGCACACAAATATGCTACTATCTCCAGGTTTTAATAATTTTATTTTCTGCCACAGTTTTGTCAGGATAAACTTATTCTGTTGGTTGGATTGCATTTTTATTAATACATGTCTTGGTTGCTTTCTCATGGCCAAGTTTGGAGCATACAATTGATATTACTTTTCAATGAACAAATCCTGCTATGGGATGCCAGTCTAGTTGCATGTCTGTGCTTCATAAAATTAATACAGTCTGTTGCTTCCAGTTTTTCTGGTAGAGCAAGAAATCTCAGGTTTTGTCTGTGTGCCGTGTCTTATAATTCCACCATTTTTTGAAACAGATTTTCTTGAGAAGTCTTATACTTAACCAGCATTTCTTTCATTTCAACCTCTGCTTTTTGTAGTTTTAGCAATTCATCTGAATAACTAGTTAAAGCTTCATCTATTGTCTTAGCCTTTTGTTATTTGAGTTAATATACTCATTCAGTGTTTCATTTATTTTAATGATCTCTGAGTACAGTTGATTAATTTTCCTCTAAATTACTGGAAGCCTTCTCTAATATCAAAGATGAACTGCTTTTTGCTGAACAGTTGCAGGATTTTATCCCAGTCAGTTTTTCTTTTCACCATTTCTAGTTGATTTTCTAGTTGAATTTCTTTCTGGTTCTCTTCTTTGCTGACATCCGGACATTGTTCTTATGAGCCAGTAATGGGATTTTACTCAAGCTGCAGAATTAGTAGTTCTTATTTCTTGGTTTCTTTTTTTCACACTTGGAGAGCTGAAATTGAGCTGTTTATCAGTGTGCAGCCATCTTAGTTGCCAACTGTTATAAGTCCTGATCTTAAAAAAACATTTGATACTGTTAGTTGAATATTTTTATTTAAATCTTGAAGAATTTATGGATTTTCAGAAAATGTCACTATACTTCTGGGGATATGTATAAAACTTCTAAGGCTTACATCAAAGTTGGTTGCTTTTATCACAAGGGTATAAAATCTATAAAGGAACTAAGCAGTGTTGCCAACTTGCTCCTTTGATATTTGCCTTGATCACTGAGCTCATTTCAGTTTTCATCAGAAATAATGTTAAGCTTGAGGGTATTAAGATTAATGAAAAATCCCTTTGCTGATGATATCTATTAACAATTAAATATACAGATAAGAGATTCAGTGAGATTTATATCATACTAGTTGAACGTTTCTCATAAATAGAATATAATGAAGATAAAACTGACTTTTTATGTATAAATCAAATCTTGGATATAAATCTAATTAAAAAGTCTAATTTTGGTTTGGTTACAACTAGTGTTAAATATTTAGGAGTTCAGATCTCAGGAAATCTTGAGTCTATTAAGATGTCAATTTTAATAAAGTGTTAGAAGATCTCATTTCGTTTATTAGTAAATGGATTAACCTAGATTTTTCTTTTGTATATAGATTACTATTTATAACAATGTTGTTATTGCTAAAAAGTTTATATATAGCTATTATACCTGCAAAACAAACAAACAAAAACAATCAGTAAGGTACTTTTACGTTTTTTTTATGATACTCAGCAAATCCCAGAACTGCATTTATAAACCGTATCACACCATGGAATAGAGGTTGTATTGGATTTCTAAATAAATAAATTATGCCCTATCTTCTATATTCAAAACTATTTTATGTTGGATTCACAATTGGAGGTATTGCATGTGCATTTTATGATATTTATACTGTATCTTAAACCACTTCCTCATATTTTTGAAATTGTAAATAATAATATGTTAGAGATAATCAAAAAATTTTTTAATGGGTGTATGTGTGTATTAACCAAATGCAATTATCATATTTTACTATGAAAGTCTTATAACAATACATTTATAAGAATATTACTATTAAAATGGCTGTTCTCATTATTTCAAACAGCAAATTCAATATTTTTTGGACAGTAATGCTATTAATAAGATGATGCATTTGAAATTTCATAATCTCATATATTGGTACACTTGTTTAGATGGAGTAAATTCATTACCTTCCAAAAAGGTTATTTATTTTCTTTTATTTAATTTTATTTGACATTTGTTAACTGGGTTGGTCCAACTGAGCTAGAAGCCCATTTTCAGTGGAGACATGAGGAGAAAAGCTCCAGGAAATTACATACAAAAATAACATGGAACATAGAAAATGTACTTGAAGTTATACAATATAGTAAAACAATACAGTAATAATAAAAAGTAAAATGAGGAATATACATGAAATTTAAGCAAAATACAGTTACAATAAACAGATTGAGATCAATTTGACAGAATCTGGCAATTTCGAATATGCACAATATGTATTTTACAGATGAGGCATGGAATGTACAATATTTTTTAGTTGTAGTGAATACATAGTAGTCACAGTACTACATAACTACAGCTACTTAGAATTATAAGAAAGGTAGCCATAAAGTTATTAGAGAGGAAGAGAAGTGAGTTATTAGAGAGGAAGAAAAGTGAGTTAAAGGAAGAGAGAAATGGACAGAGAGATAGGAGGGTTCATGTAAGCTCCTGGCAAGGGCAGATCCAAGAGCTTAAGATAAAAAGTTTTGGTTCCTTTTTGAATTGATTTGTATTTGGAATGTTTCTAATAGAGTTAGGACATTTGTTCCAGGTTAAAGACACATTGTAATTGTAAAGTAGTTTACCAGTGCTTTTTGTTGGGTTTATGCATGTTGATGAGTTGTTGGTCAGTGCTTCTGAGAGATCCAGTAGGGGTGTAGAAGGAAATGATGGAAGAGAGGGAGGGGCAGAGTTTGTGTAGGATGGACTGTGTAATTTATAGTTGTGAGATAAGAAGCTGATGGGGGAATTCAAGTCACTGCAGTTTTTTAATGCAATGAAATCGTGTGACTTAAAAGTTTGGTTTGCTGCAAATCTGGTGATTTTATTATGTTTGTTTGAGCTGGGAGATTAATGTAGATTGTACGTTTGTGAGGATGGGAGTGGCATAGAGAAGGCATGTCAGGAGGAAAGCCCTAGCTAGGGATAGTTTGGTGTCTGGTGTAAGGAATTTTTGTCCCAATGCCGTAATCCCAGTTTTTGATGTATCTTTTTGATACACCGATGAATATGCTGATCAGATTTTAGTTGGTCATCTATTATGGTGCTTAGGAGTTTATTATGTGGATCAACTTTGATAATTGTGTTGTTTAGAGAAGAGATGGAAAAGGTGGGTTTGTGGTATGAAAGTAATCTTGGTAAGAAGAGTAAGAGTTTATTTTTTAGGGTTTAGGATAAAGTGGTTTTCATTAAGCCATTTCTCTATGTCAGTGAATGTGTTTTGTGTAAGTGAATGAAGATGTGACATTGTCAGAGGTTGTGATGAGGGTTGAGTCATCCGTGTAATGGATGAGTTGAGTGGTTGCAGGCAGAGAGGAGGTGGTTGGTAAAGATATTGAACAGAAGGGGGACTACGATAGAACCCTGGGACATCCCTGTTTTTACAGGCAAGAAGGGGGAGCAGGAAGTGAGCCACTGTACAGATTGTAGTCTATTAGTAAGGCAGATGGAGAAACACTGCAAAGTGGGATGTGAGAGGTTAAGATCAGTTAGTTTTGTTAGTAGATTAATGTGAGACACCATATCAAATGCTTTTGGTAGGTCAAAGAAGAGACAATACACTAGTTGATTATTATCTCTGGCCTCAGCAACTGTATGAGTAAAATATAAGAGTACTGTGGTTTGACTGAAAGCCATGTTGGGTAGCGGTTAAGAGGTTTTTATGCATTAGGTATTTAAGCAGTTGACAGTGGATGCACTTTTCAAGAACTTTAGAAAGTGTTGATAGGCTGGCTATTGGTCTAAAGTTAGAGGGGTCTGTGGAGTTACTTCCTTTTTGCAGTGGTATAGTACAGAAAGATTTCCAGATGTCTATTTATTAGTATAGAAATAGGGAAGGCTATGGATTCAGCAGCAAGCCTGAAAAAGGGAGGAAGTTTATCAGCAAATGGGGAGCATGTTTTAAGTTTATGAAGAAGAGATTTGATGTAGGAGGTGGGGGACATGTTTAAGAGAGAAAGGGTGTTTATTATTATGAGTAGGAAAAATGGAAGAGTTTGGGTGATTGGAGTTACAGTCTGAGTGAGTTAATTTCCAGATAGTATCTGTGAAGTAGTTATTAAGCAGAGTAGCAGTCTCCAGTGGTGAGTTATTAGGGAAGGGATTTGGGGTTGTGGGGTTACTAGGGTAAAGGATATTATTGATAACAGACCAGAATTTTTAGGGTTGGAGAGGTGATAAGTGTGTGCAATATTGTAACATTTTTTCTTGTCTTAGTAAATGCACGTTTTTGTAAGGTTTCTTATTTCCCTGTAATTTTTTAGAAGAGTAGGAGATTTAGTTTTCTGACAGGTTTTCCAGATACTATCCCTTTTGTACATGAGAGAGCATGTTTCTTTTGATAGCCAAGGTGCGTAGGTAGATTTTATCCAGAATTTTCTTTGGGAAGCAAGTGAGTCTAAGATGTTGAGGAAAATCTGATTTCATTTTTAGCAGCTTCATTAAGGAGAGGGTGGTGAAGGAAGGATGAGTTAATGGATGCCAGTTTAGAGTTAAAAGTTTCAGTATCAAAGGAGGATAATTTATGGCAGTCTCTATATATGTGGGATCTTGGTATTTGGATAGAGTATATTTGGATGTGAATAGGTAGGTGGTCACAAAGGGAGTTGGGTAGGGTGCAGGGGTTGTGGTAAAGATTAGGGTCTGTAGTAAGTATCCAATCATGGATAGAGGTGGAATCAGAGTTTTTATTAATATGAGTGGGGGACATGATGAGTTGTTTGAATTCATGCAGGTTAATGCTAATATTTTGTGAGTCTGTCACAAGTTTTGACCAGTCTATGTTTACATCTCCCAGAATGGTAGTTTCATAGGATATGTTGTCAGAGAGCCATGACAGTATATCTTCTAGAATTGGAATGTTGTTGCCTGGTGAGTTATAAATTGAGGCTACAGCAAACTTTTTGTGGGAATTCAAGTAACAGTTTAGTACAATTTGTTCAGCAGGGTGAAAACTTTGTAATGGTGTTTGTAGGGGGAAGAGATTGAGAAGATCAGAGTAAAGAACTGCAACACCATCTTTTTGTCTCTCTGCTTAATCAAAATATGTTGTAACCTGATCGGATTTCATTATTAGCTATGTAGGGTTTTAACCAGGCTTCAGTTATGGTTGCAATATGAGGAGAGTGTTGGGCTATCCAGGAGTGTAGTTCTGTGGTTTTATTGAGAAATCTTTGCAAGTTAGTTGAGTACGGGTCTAAGATTTGGGGGTGGAGTATCAGGGAAGTGGCAGGAATGCATTAGGTGGTGGTATGGGTGGGGATGGGTGCATGCCGGGGTTGAGTGAAGGGGAGGAGGGACTGGGGTTGGGGTGAATGTCACCAGTTGGAGAAGAGTCAATTTAAGTAATGTAGGATGAGGATGAAGTGGTTTGAGGCTATAAAACAATACTTTAAATTTGTCAGTGGGGAAGATGTGAATGAGAGTTTTGACCTCGTAGAGATTTACCCGTGGTGGTCATGCTGTGGTAGCATTGTCGCCTCACAGTAAGACGCTGTCCGGTTCAATTCTCAGCTAAAGTGTCTTCTGCATGGAGACATGCGTGAATGGGTGTACCTTCGTTGAAGGTTGTGCATCAGGCCTGGCAAGTCGGTATGTAAAAATCTACCAATCATTAGTGGACCAGAGTTCCGCTGTGGCGACCCCTAACCGGGAAAAGCCGAAAGACACAAAGAGATAGAAATGGAAGGTGGTAAAGAGTAATGGAGAAATGTAGAAGGAATAGGTTGCATTACAGTGGTATAATATAAAAACACTGATGGATTCAACACCCAGGAAGCACGACAAACTTCAAATTTCCATCATACGAACTCCTTTATTTGTTAAAATACAGACAGACAAGCGCTTTCACGCACCAAAGTGCGCTTCCTCAGATCTTCACATTAAATGACATTTTCCATGAAGTATATATACCCAGTAGAGTTAGATTAAACTAAATTAAATTCAATTAATTATTCACTTAGTGTGATTAATCAATCAACATGCATAGCATAATCGGCAATATTGGTTATACGCATAAAGAGCCAGTACAAAACAAATTCAGCGTAACATTTCTGTAAAGCCATTCCAGGACTTAAAATTTCATCAAGAGACATACTGAGGCATGTTACAAAAATATTACTTTACTTTAAAGTAATACCAAGAGGTATGCGAGTACTTTGTATGCCAACATATGGAGAACAACATCCGATTCTCCTCAAGAAATGGCAAGACTTAAATATCAATATTGGCTTTAGTTACATCAATTTAATATTGGAATATTTTTTGCCATTGGAAGTAGAATTACAGAAGAAAATAGAGTTGCTTCGGAAGGATATTTATGAGCGTTTCATATCTAATAGTTTTTGTATAAGGAAACTAGAAAGTCTCCACTCACAGTTGAATATATACAGTGAGAAACTCAAGCTGATTAAACAACGAAAACTGTGCAGGGACCACAATGATTTTTCAACTGGTAATATTTTTGTGTGGCCGAGATTACAACAATACACACAACCAAGTACAGCTATAGATGTGGAAGGAGGAGCAGATGATGTCATGATGCCTAGAACACATGCGGAGGGCCGAACGGGTCGGAAGAGGGAGCTGAATGAAACGCAAGCAGTTACTGATGCTGTAACAAGGGAAGCGACTTCTGATGTTGCATTGAATGAAAAATTGCACTCAAATGCCTGGAATCAAATCAGAACTAATGCTGATCTATCCACACCACCTCCTAATCAACAGGCCCTTGGAGGAACCACCAAAGATACTGAACAGGTTGTTCGTCGTAAAATAGTGAACATGGAAGATACACGTTTTTTACCCTACCTGATAAGACAAACACACCACACGAGAGGTCGCTCGCTGAGCAAAGGTCCAAGAAAGAGAAAGTTCTCGGAAGAGAGATATGGACAAAGGAAAAGTGTAAGGAATTAAATTGCTTGGTGTATGACTTCTCTAGTAAAGTAATAAATGAAACTGATTTAACAATATTAAATAAAGGGTTAGGCTTCATACCCTCAGAATCCAGTAAATTAAACAATACACTAACTGACCTAAGGTTATTTGGTAGGTCGGTAGCATTGAAAGTTTATTTTCATACTAATACTGGAGCATTTGAAGCTGGGGTAACTGCTTTTTTGAAAAAGAAAAGCAGCTTTATTCCACCTACACCCAATAATGTTGAATGTTTTATCAGAATCTGTGAGAATGACTTCTATAAATATTACACAGAAGGCAACAAAAAGAGAAATAGATTTTATAACATGACCAGTTCAGAAATTGATTCATTAACAAAATTGAAAGAAGATGATATGTTAACTATAAAACCAGCTGATAAAGGGGGTGGTATAATACTCATGGATACACCAGATTATATAGAAAGCATGTACATACTTTTGAATGACACAAAAACTTATACTGTCATATCTGCTGTTGATGTATCCAAGATTATACAAAATGTACATGATAACATTTATGATCTTCTAATGTGTAGACAAGTGGATAGAGAATTATATGATTTTTTTAGTTATTGATCCACCATTGATACCTTGCGTGAAAGGATTACCCAAGGTACACCAAGGAACATTTCCACTTCCAATGCGCCCGATTGTTTCAGGCAGGGGATGGGTCACCTCGAATGTATCCATATATTTAGAAACTGTATTAAGACCCATAGTTGATTCCATCCCTACCATCCTTAAAGATACGTATCATTTATTGGATGACATTAAAAAGTTCAACATAGAATATACAAATGTACTGGATGGTTGCATTCTGATAACTCTAGATGTTAAAAACCTCTTTACCAGCATACCAAACGAAGATGGTTTACAAGCCATGAGGGAAGTGTTTAACTTGGATACAGATTTTGATACAGATGAACAAACTTTGTTGTCTTATCTTTTACAAACGGTTCTTGAAAATAATGTATTTATGTTTAGAGACAAGTACTATTTACAGCAATGGGGAGTAGCCATGGGCACTCCCGTTGTGAATACTTATGCTAACTTAGTGGTTTTTAACTGGGAGAAAAATAACTTATTTAACAATGCAAGGTATAAAAATAACATCAGAATGTATAGAAGATTTGTAGATGACATTCTGATTTTATGGGAAGGTACTTTGAATGAATTTAATTAATTTTTAATATACCTAGAATCCACCACCAAGTTTTTAAAATTTACTGTGAAGTGGTCATATACCCAGGTTAGTTTTTTAGATATTAATATCATCATTAATGGAAACCAGATAGAAACTAATTTATATAGGAAGTCGTGCTGGAGGAATACCCTTCTACATTATAATAGCATGCACCCTAGGCATGTGTTTCCAGGCATAATTAAAAGTCAGTATATCAGGATAAAGAGGTTATGTGGTAACAAACAAGTGTTAATGAAAGAGGCAGATAACATGGAGAAGTTATTTTTGGAAAGAGGATACAACAGCAAATTAGTGCAAGGTATAAGAAATGAAACTCTCTCAACACATGATCTTGCAGTTGAGCCAGTACAGAGTAATAGGACAATGTTTAGAAAACAGAAAGTGAGTAAAGGTGCAGCATCAAGTGGAAATAATAGAATAGCATACATAATGCAATACACAAATGATAACTTTGATTTAAGGAATATAATTAAACAAAATTGGAAGATCCTGATTACAGATGAAGCCATTAGAAATGTAATAGGAGAGCAACCCAAGTTTATATACAAAAATTCACCTAATTTAAAACAGTTATTATGTTTTAAAGAGGATAAGGGCACAATAAATAAACAGACACAACTCAAGACTGTAGGTACCTTTCCATGTACAAGATGTAGCATGTGTCGGCATATTAGTGATATACAAATATATAAACACCCCAAAGTGAACATTATATTCAAACCTAAGTTTTATGCAAGCTGCAACTCTAAAAATTTGATATATTTAGCGACATGCATAAGATGCGAAGCATTCTATGTTGGTTTAACCAAGAGAAAATTTAAACAGAGGATATACAATCATATTTATGAGATAAAGAAAAATAATGAAAAGAATGCCCTGGCCAAACACATAAATGAGTTTAGAGAACACAGCTTTAGATTTAGAGTATTGCAGCTGGTAGGTCTCAATAAAAGATGGGGTGATAATGTGAACACTTTAGCAAATATTGAATTATCATGGATTTTAAGATTAGGCGCTCACATACATCCAGGCTTGAATCAAAGTATTTGCATTAAACCGATATTAGATAGAAGGATATATAAGTAACGATGCTGCCAATATATATATATATTTTTTTTTCACTCTTACTCACATCATAAGATTAAAGGTGTTATGTAGATTTGCTATTTAAAAGAAAATAATGCATTTACACATGAAGACTATATTTATTTGATAGTATGTTGGTATTCTGCAAACACATTACATATTACACTTTATAATAATGTTTTATATATACATTTTTCATATTTACATAGTTGATCTGATTAATTTATATTTTTATAGTTATATGTTGAATATTTATGTATTTATTAATTAATTAATATAGAGATGCAATATTATTTATATGTATATTTTTAAGACTAATATTTATAGATATTATGATATCTTCGGATTTTATTTTATTTTATTTTATATATATATATATATATATATATATATATATATATATATATATATATTTATAAAACTAATATATATAGTAATGGTTACGTGCAATACATATAGGACTATATATTTACTGAGAATGAAATAAGGCATATTTATATACATATCACTATAACATGTGTTTAACACATATATATATATTTTTAAGAGTTTTAGACTATAAATTACATAGAAATAGTACATATATATACTCTATATTTTGTCTGCATGGTTTTTAAAATGAAATAAAATATTTTATGGATATATTTTAGGTGAAAGTTAAACAGCATGTAGAAGTCTGTATGTATTTTTATATATACATTTTTTACATGAGCATCAAGGAAATTTAACATACACTAGATGGTTTTTTAGCGTTCATGAGGAATGCATCCTAATATTTTTGTAACATGCCTCAGTATGTCTCTTGATGAAATTTTAAGTCCTGGAATGGCTTTACAGAAATGTTACGCTGAATTTGTTTTGTACTGGCTCTTTATGCGTATAACCAATATTGCCGATTATGCTATGCATGTTGATTGATTAATCACACTAAGTGAATAATTAATTGAATTTAATTTAGTTTAATCTAACTCTACTGGGTATATATACTTCATGGAAAATGTCATTTAATGTGAAGATCTGAGGAAGCGCACTTTGGTGCGTGAAAGCGCTTGTCTGTCTGTATTTTAACAAATAAAGGAGTTCGTATGATGGAAATTTGAAGTTTGTCGTGCTTCCTGGGTGTTGAATCCATCAGTGTTTTTATATTATATCGTTTTCCAGTTTGGCTGAGGATTCCATTGGGACCATCTGGTATACTTTACATTTTATTACAGTGGTATGAGGTGAGCTGAGTAATTAGGATGAAAATTGGGAAACCTAAGTAAATGTGAGACATTATGTTGGGAGTGTGAGGTAAAGGGATTTTGATTATAAGCTAGCTTGAGACTAATTAAATGTTAGTGGAAATAGAATGGGTACGGTATGTAATTAGGTGTTGTAATATGATTGGATGGCTAAAGAGAAAGGGGAGGAGAGTAGTTAATGAGGATAGAGTATAAATCAAATGTGTTCAGGGAGTGATTGTGAATGGGGGTAGGCGGGTATAGTGAGCCTGAGCGAGGCTGCTTGGCTCTGGCCCCTTTGTCACTCTAGAAACAGAAAAACAACCAGTAAGGTAAGTTATAATTGAGATGGAAATGGAAGAGTAGTAAGAAAGAAAGGATGGCAGGAGTTGTTAGAGTTATTTGCAGAGGTAACAGTTGCCTTAGGGAGACAGGAAAAAGTGGGGGACAGAGAATAGTAGAGAGGAGGAAAGAAAGAGCTACCAAGTGAGTAAGTTTTTAAAGAGAGGAAAGGAAAAGAAGAAATCAGTACCCAAGAGAAAAAGATAGTAGGAAGAATAAGAGGATCAAACTGGCTTGGGGACAATAGTAAATTTCTGTAGTGGGTACCTCTAAAGCAAGACAGGGGGTTTTCAGTTTAAGAACAGGGAGATAGGAAAGTGATATGGGGTAGAGAGTACTTGGGGATTGTGAGAGGTGATGTTCTGTATGGGGGGAACAGTGTAGATTGAGACCGAGGGATTAGACAAAATTAAAAGACCAATGCAGCTACACATACATTCACTGCTTGTTGTCAAGGCTTCTAGGTAGAAGGTTCAGGCTTCCACTGGGTGGAAGCAATTTTTTCCCTGGGGTCAGCTTACTCTTGGGACTGTCTGGCACAACAGCAGAATAAGGTGAAGTTATGCTTAAATTTGAGTTAGAATCTGAAAATTGGTTACTATCTTTTATTATAAGAACTGAAACTGAGAAAAAGAAGAGGATGACAACACAAAATGAGAAGGAAACACTTCCAAGAATACTACAATATATATTTTTCAATTATAATAAATAATGGATTTAGGAAACCATAAAAGACATCTATTTAAAACTTATGCAAATTAATTTTAGAACTAAAATCAAATTTACTTAAATACTGGGATTTTATTAATCTAAACATTCTGAATGACATTGATAATAATAAAGACTGCATTTTGAAATATGTCAGCTTAACATCTTCTAGTACATTTTGGAAAGTCTTTTCTTGGAAATATTTATATAGATCTTTTATTACTTCTCGTGGAATTTCAAAAATGCTTAAAACTACTGCGAATTCTTCATTAAAGTGTAAGAAAACAATTAAGGCTGATTGATACTGCATGCTTTTAAAGTATGAAAAATGAATACATTTTGGGAAGAATTATTTTATTTTATACAAGCATTGTTGTTTGATGTGTGCATGAAACTTGTATTTATTTATTTATTTTATTTAATATTTGTTGATCAGGAAAGTCTGACCAGTCAGAGTCTATTTTCATTGGAGGCCCAGGGAGAAATGCTCCAGACGCATATCTTTGGAAATGATCCTACATGTAATTGTATAAATGCTTCACAGTAACATTTGATGTGGACTTTAATAGCAATAGGAAGGAAATTAATTACTACAGATTGGACAAGTGAAATGCCACCAAACTTGTGAGTTTCTTAGACTAGCCTTTATTTTTATACCAAAAAGAAATTAATGTTATTACTTTCCGATCGATAGTCTTTTGGCTTTTCCTGGTTAGGGTCCGCCACAGCGGAACTCCGGTCCACTCATGATTGGCAGTGGATTTTACAGTGCTGAGTTGCCAGCCCGATGCCCAACCTTCAACAAAGGCACGCCCATTCACGCTCGCACCTACCTGCATGTCTTTAATGTCACTCGACCGCGGGGAGGACATGCAGACTCCACACAGAAGGATAAAATGTCTTATTTCAGATTTTGGATAAAGTTAAATAGCTCTTAGATAAATATATATTTTTTTAAAATATTATTTTAAATTATCAGTAACATGGATTTATTTGTGTGATTAAAGATGAAATGTATATATCTGAGCAAGGCCTAAACAACATGTTTTACATGGACTGACTCAAACCCTATGACTATACTTGGTATCTTACATACTGCTAAATGGTGACCTGTGCCTGGCATACAAGGCATCCTCCGACCCAATAATGATAGATATACTTCAGATCAGCAAGTCAAATGGCATCAGAAATATTTAGTCTAGGGATATAAGCCTCTTCTGCAACATCAACAGAATGGCTTGGAGGGACAGGTATACCAATGTTCTGGAATAGATTTTCCATCCACATAAAACAAAGTTCATCCTTGTCCATATTCAAGCACAACTTGGATCTATAGCTGGAGAATGGAACATTTACTCAAGGACTACCCCCCTGTACTACTAATAGACAGTGGCAGCTCCTAATTGCTTTATCCTATGCATGTTTCCTTTCAAATTATCTATGATGTGGTCCTGGTTATTCTCATTATGAGTAATATATAATTATTGACCATGGGATGTTTAAAGTCAATCTCTAACCAAATAGGATAGGTTAGTTTGAGCACAAAAAATGAAACTGGCTAATATTAAAATGTTCCTCAAGGGTAGCTAGCCTAATACTTACCTATGAACCTATGAACATTTCTGTAAATATTATATATAGTTATTGTTTATTTGTTTTCATAATATAAATTAAATCTTTCTGGAAAAAAAATACTCTAGTAAGCTATTCTTTTGCTGGAAGCAAAATTCTACCATTCCAAAAAAAAGAAAAAATTGTGGAGAATCTTTTTTTTTTCTCAGTCAATTGGATGTGTTCCTCCTCACTTTGACTTTTTCTAGACACTTCACATATAGCTCCAGTAACATAATGTCTGCATTTTCTGGGAGGTAAGCATTACTAAGTATCAAATATTTGGCAAAATTCTCCACTACGTGTCATATTTTTGTTTTCATGCATATAATATATAGTGACTTAGATTTCAGTATCAATAAAACTTCACTGATATTAAAAAGAAGAGTTCAAACAGAAAGCAGAAAAGAGTTGGTTTACTCTAAAATCAAGTATTAATATATGCATTATTTTCTCAGTGAAATTACTCAGAATAAACAGGAAATACTAGTACCAAGCAGACACTTTAACAAATTTAAGAAACAGTTCATCAGTCCTCAGTTACCTGTTATCATTCGACTAATGGCACATCAACAAATTAAAAGAAGCCTACAACTTGTAAAATTGCTTTGGCATTTCTATATAAGTAAAATAAATTCAGTTTCAGACAGGTTGCAGTTCCTTCCTCAGGAAAACAGATTTTCACACTCTCAGTCCGCCTTCTATTTATTCCCAAAGTCACTGAGTCTCTTACCAAAATTTCCTCAGTGGTCATTGACAAGCAAGTCTTCTTCTTCTTCTTTCGGCTGCTCCCGTTAGGGGTCGCCACAGCAGCTCAACTGTTTCCATTTCTTCCTGTCCTCTGCATCTTGTAATGCCATTAATAAAGAGTAACTTTTCAATACACTGTAAAACAGTTGCCCTTCATTAACTTCAGTATGTTTCCTACCTGAAGAACCTGTACCTACATTGTATCATGCTCCTCCTACTGTATATAGGTTCAGGAGTAGAACACTTTTCTTCCACCATACTGAACACTACTGTTAGCAGTCAATTTATTACAAATTTATCTGGTGCCCTAGGCATTGTCACGGCCTGGAGTCCCCATGAATCAAAAAAGTAAAAAAAAAACATAACATACAGTATCAGCACTCATTTATAAAGCTACAATACTTCCTGCATCCTGTTATGCAGCTTGCATCAGAACAATCATTTTAACCCCACTTTAGTTATGTCTCTGCTATATTTACTCATTTGACTCAGACAGACACTGAAACTGAAATTGGGAGAAAATTGATTCAAGTTACATGAAGGACAACCTACTTGGAAGAGGACTGCATGGATGTATAGTGGACATTTTGCTATAGTACCTAGAATTGGTTACCCTGCATTTTGTCGAATGTTGCTTTGTTCGACAAATGATAGGGATGGTTGAAATCGTTGAACATTTAATACCTCAAAATGCTGTTTCTTTGAAAGTGGTTAGTAGGGATTGGGAGAATGTGTGTGTTTGGGTGTTAGGGTTCAAGTGTGGGTTAGCTAAGGTATAGATGTGTGTTTGTATGTCTCAAAGACTGCAGTTAAACCAGACAAGTGTGCACTTAACAAAAAAAGTACTTAATGAATTGCTTATGCATATGTGAGACAATATTCCTCCTGTCGAACTGTTGACCTGCCATATCATTGTTTTATACAGCATGATATCATGTGTGTGCCATTTTGTAATTTTGGCATATGGTGTAGAGAACATATGTAATCTTATAAAGAGGAGACAGAGTACCAGCAGAATGAAAAAATACATTTATATACGCCAAAAAAGACTGTAATACTACTAAGGTGAAATAGCACTGTGAAAATGTAGTAGAACTGCTTGGAAACACTTCTTTTAAATCATATTATTATTATTTTATGTTTTTTATACCACTCAGTGATGTCTCACATTAGTTAAAATGCAATATATAAGACATCTCTGAGTGCACATGTCTACAGTGTGTGCATAATTCAGTTTCTGTGTGTGTCTCTGTTAAAAGATCTGAGATAGGAGTGTGGCTAGGGTTTGGCAAAAGAGGCTAATATCCTGGGTGCAAGGTATCAAGTTACATGATTAGCAGTTGCTGATGGGATCTTATTACAGCACCAACATTCAGAAATTAATAACATGGCTAGGCTTAAAAAGGCCCTTGGGGTTGTTTGCCTATTAATCATCTATGAGACAATGAACTTATTTGCAGGCATGTGTGTTATTGTAATTCTAGCAAGTTGGTCCACATCTTAGAAAAAGGAGAGTGATTGACAGGGGCAATGCAGAACTGCAGTGGGTTCTGACTGGGATAGTATAATGACATTACTGTCTCCACACTTTGTTTCCAATTCCAGGTCTTACAGATCTTTAGGATAGTTATGCATTTGCCCAGGTAGACTGGGTGACTCGTTATTCCACAATGCCTTTAACATTGTAGGAGGTGTTGTATGTGGGTCTATATAATATGAGCGAATTGCACAAATTGCGAACGCTCATAATATCGAACATTCCAGACCTACAACTTCCTATTGTGGGGGGCTATGCCCCCCTGCTAAATATATATTCCAACTCTGAGATCGCAGTACAGTGAGGAAAGGGCAAATATCCCATTCTTCACTGTACCGTGATCTCAGAAAAAGCACTTTGAGGTCCGGTACGTTCGATATTATGCACGTTCGAAATTTGTGCGATTGGCTCATATTACTGCTGTGGGATGACCACAACTATATTATTATGTTAGGATATCCTATCAGTATACCATGACATTATGTTCAGACTTTGGATAAACTGCAAACTGTCCTCTTCATAGTCTAACAGTGTATTCTATTTCTCTTTCTGCATAGAATTATTATGATCTCTAACTCATCTGCATAGTCTGTTATTCGCTGGTGGCATGACACATAACAGCATTTTCAGTAATGCTACCTACATTTACCTCCAGCTCATTGTAGATAGATCTGTACACTATGTACAGTCATGAGTCTATATTGCATAAAAACACTACTGTATAAGTTATGTGATCACACAGTTTCACATTCTTATGTAGATGATTCCAATATTAGGAAACACCAAATTGCTCACAAAGACCAATCCAACTCAAAAAGCAAGGTAGATGGAATAGATTACGCAATAAAGTTCCAAAAGGCTTTAATCCACAACGAAAGACAAACTCCACATTAATGCTTTGACACAACGCGTTTTCGTCCACAATATAAGTAGGACTTCATCAGATAAAACCCTGTTAAAATCAATTTACTTAAATACATTTTTAAAAATAAATCATCCTATGTTAATAAAGTGCATCTTTGAACATCAAATCAGACTAGGCTCAGCTCATTAATATTAATTCATCCATTAAATACATTGGAAAAGGTCTCAGAAATAAATATTTAACAAATTTAAAAAGTTATAACATGTTTTTAAAAAAATATATTTAAAATGCTTGTTATATATTCCACTACTTTATATTTGTTAGATACACATTAAATAAATAAATACATAATTTATAAGGTGCATTTCTATAGATGTTGCATTGATAAATATAACTTTTAAAATACCTAAGGGATATATATATATATATATATATATATATATATATATATATATATATATATATATATATATACACACACAATATCTCCATCTACTGTTCAGTTGGAATATTACACTTTCCCAGCTTTTAACTTTAATACAGGTGTTAATGAAATATGTTCATTTAGACCAGATTTTTTTGTGGCTTCCAACTTGATTTGCCACCATAATTCCCTGTATTCAAGCCATTCCTCCCATAAACCACCCCTTATATCTCTTTTTACTTGTTCTATTATAAAAAAAGTAAATTTTGAACCAATACATTCCCTCGTATGCTTATATAAAGCATTTGTTTTTTTTTGCCTTTGAATATCATACATGTGTTCGTAAATTCTTCTCCTCAGGACTCTCTCTGTTTTCCCTATATAAAAAGAACTGCATTTTCCACACAAAGCTATATATACCAAACCCTGTGTACCACAATTATAATGCCCTTTGTTATGAATATTTGTCCCCCTACTACTCAAATACACTTCACTCCTATTGGCTCTAAATTCACATTGTTTACAATGGCCACATTTATATGTTCCCTTGTTCCTTGTCCCATTCACTGTGCCATAACCACTATTATTACCCCCTCTCTTATTAGTCTCTAATAACTGTTTCATATTTAGTGAATTTCTATATACTATCTTTGGGAATATCTTTTTAATATTATCTATATCTGAATATAAAGAAAAATTTTTCCATTCTTTAGTAACTATTTCCCTTATTTTACAATTGGAAATGTTATATTCCAAAATCATAGCCTGTTCAAAACTATTGTCCTTTTTCCTATTGATTAATGTCATCTCTTGACCTACTATTCCACTTCCTTTAATAGGTTTAAATTTGGAGGCTCTACTATTTTCCACCTCTTTTCTAATATTCTTTATAAATTCTCTCGGATATCCCCTTTCTTGAAACATTTTTTCTAAGATGTTACACTCAACATAAAAATCTTCATTTAAACTAGTCATGCGGCTACCCCTCACAAATTGCCCTTTTACTATATTCTTTTTGCAATGTGAGGGGTGTGGACTAGTGAAATGTAAGAAGGAGTTACAAAAAGTATTTTTTCTGTATATTTTAGATTCAAAGGTATTTTTATTTTTATCTTTATATACCTCAACATCCAAATACTTTACCGAGTTTAAAGAGGTGTATAAGTAAATTTCAGAAATTTGGTGGTATTATTTATATAATCAAAAAACTCTTAAAATTTTTCCATGCCTCCAATCCAAAAAATAACTATGTCATCCAAGAAACGACGATATAAGGTCCAATATTTGCTAAATTCAGAAAATAACACAAATTTTACTTCCCATTGTGCCAATACAAGGTTTGCAAAAATGGGTGCACACGCTGCACCCATAGCAACCCCTTGTATCTGTTGGTAATATTCTTCATGGAACATCAAGAAATTATATTTCAACACCATATCCACTAAACTCATAACTGTAATTTTCTCCATTTGAGTTAATTTATTGTCTTCATAAACCACTTCCTCAAATAGTAATAAACCTTCTTCATAAGGTATACAAGAAAAAAGGTCTATTATGTCTATGGTAACAAACATTAACTCTTCACTATATAATTCAGGGGTAATATTTCTTAAAAAATCCCACGAATCCTTTAATATATATTTATTACCAGCACATATATGTTTTACCTTAAAGTCTACATATTTTGCCAAAGGAAGTGTTTTCGAACCTTCAGAGGAGACAATTGGCCTTAATGGGGGATCTTCTATACTTTTATGAACTTTGGGTATACCAAAGATAACTGGTATTCTTGGTTTACCTATATGTAAATATTCATACTTTTTTTGTCTATAGTTCCTTCAAATAACATATCTTTGAGATTTACATCTATTTTATGGTATGCCATATTCACCTCATTTTTTGATACACATGTATATTTTGTTTCGTCTCTCAAAATGCAGTTCATCTTTCCTTCGTATATAATGTTGTCCATAATCACTATTCCCCCTCCCTTATCCGGTTTCATAATTCTAATATCAGAATGGTTCCTAAGCATATTCAAAATCTGATATTCTTCTTTAGTAAGGTTAGCTTTGTAAAGATTTTTTTGACTATGTGCTTTCCTTATTTCACTTTCTAGAACCATCTCCAAATTTTTAATCTGCGGATGTAGGGGGGGTTATAGGTGGAATAGCAGACCAGAGCTGAGTCCTGAGGAGTAGAATTGTCATTCATTATAACTTTTAGATTGATTTTTCTCATACATATTTTCATATCGATAATAGTTTTAACCACATCTCCTTTCTTATAGGGAATGAATTTCAACCCCTTACTCAGTAATTCAAAATGTTCATTAAGGATGGAAGTGTCACTGTAATTGTATATAGAAAACTCATTAAGGGTATATTTAGGACCTGTTTTTAGGATTTCTCCTTTATCATAAGTTGGGGGTAGGTGTATATGTTCTAATACCTCCCTCTCCCCCTTCTCCCCCCCCCTCTGAAAATCCTGATTTTCTAAGTAGTCATTATACCTCTCCCCTCTATCTAGAGGTGGAAATTCCGTATTGTAATCCATACCATTCCATTCTCTTCCATCCACTTCTTTGTTCCTATAAGCGGTGGTCTGATATTTATTTTTCCTAAAAGTTCCATTACCTTGATAATCCCATTTGGTATGCGGTGGCTTGGGGTAGCTATAGTCATTCTGATTTTCTTCTATATCCCTTTTTAGTTTATTTATCTTTCTTTGCACCAATTCATTACATTTAAAATCAATATCATCCCTCACTTTATAATATTTATCCCTTTCACCTCTAATCCCATGTATTAAATCATTTTTTATACAAGTATCTAATATATCAATCTCATCTTTCAAGGTTTCTTGCAACCTGTTATTTTCTTTCATAGCTAACTTTAGAATTTCCAAACCACAGTTGTTAAAAATATCTAGTAGTTCCTTATGGAAATCTGAGCCTGCCTGTACATTGTTCGGGTATTTCCATACCCTTAGTCCCTTAGGTACTATTTTCCTTTTAATGCATTCACGTAAATAGTCATTTTCAATATTTAATGTCTTAAATTTGAACATCAATTTCTGGAGTTTATCCAGTTTTATGGCGTATGTCTCGCCATTATCAAAGTTCACATTTCCTTTAAATTCAAAATTGAATGGACATGCTTTGTGTAGCCATTCATTGATATCTTTTTTGCCACTTGTATTGAAAACAGTACCTTCTGGCCCCTTCCAAGAGGAGGGTTTGACAGTTTTGTGATTGTTCTCTGCTCCCAGCAAACGTCCCCTGCTATTGCGTCGAGCTGCTGTCTCAAATATACCAGGCGTTGCTGCCGGATTGAAACTGCTACCATTCGGTTCTGCATCAACTCCATTAGACGCTATTAATTCACCACTTATTCTCTTTCTTTTCGTGTTAGGATGCCCAGACCCTTCGGTCCCTTCGAAATCTCCACGCGCATAGGGATTACGCTTGACTGAGAGCGACTGATACAGCGGGGTTAGCAAGTCAATGAGTTCCATAAGCTGACCAATCAGCTTACGCGACTGCCCCGTTTCTTCTCTGCTGTTAAGCGGCGATCCTCCTTCCATCGACCCGGTGAAAGAACCACAAACTAGGAAACACCAAATTGCTCACAAAGACCAATCCAACTCAAAAAGCAAGGTAGATGGAATAGATTACGCAATAAAGTTCCAAAAGGCTTTAATCCACAACGAAAGACAAACTCCACATTAACGCTTTGACACAACGCGTTTTCGTCCACAATATAACTAAGACTTCATCAGATAAAACCCTGTTAAAATCAATTTACTTAAATACATTTTTAAAAATAAATCATCCTATGTTAATAAAGTGCATCTTTGAACATCAAATCAGACTAGGCTCAGCTCATTAATATTAATTCATCCATTAAATACATTGGAAAAGGTCTCAGAAATAAATATTTGACAAATTTAAAAAGTTTATAACATGTTTTTAAAAATATATATTTAAAATGCTTGTTATATATTCCACTACTTTATATTTGTTAGATACACATTAAATAAATAAATACATAATTTATAAGGTGCATTTCTATAGATGTTGCATTTCGTTGTGGATTAAAGCCTTTTGGAACTTTATTGCGTAATCTATTCCATCTACCTTGCTTTTTGAGTTGGAATGATTCCAATATTACCTTCTGTGGTTAAAATGTTATACTGTGATATATATCTAAAATGCTGACATTATCACATCACCTTACACTGTGGTTCAAGGTGTATCACACTAATAATGAGTTATACTCTGCAGAGTCACGCTAACTTTTAAAATGCAGTGTATGCATCCTTGTACAGCAAAGTGCATATCTCACCTCTTCTAATTATGAGACTGTGCTTTTATGTAAAGTTCTGCAATTATGCTGTGTTTACAGGATTTAGTGGTACCTTTTGTTTTCACTGCACTACTGTTGCCCCCCCCAACATGTTTCTTTTGCAGATCAGTAAATGATTTCACCCAACGCTTGCCTGTATTCTACCTTTTTTTCAGCATGATATCCTAATAAACAAAATGTGTTTCTAACAAAGAAGACAGCTTTATTTGAAGTGATGGATTGTGGGATGCAACATATCTACCATTTCTCGGACACCCACATCCCCCGGAATCTCTTTTTAAAGTTTTTTGTCTATTCCTTCTAGCATGTCGAGGGATCAGTTGCTAGTATCCTCTCCTGCTCAGCTGGTGAACCTGGGAATATTGAGGCAATGTTACAATTGCCTCATGTACGCAGACAACCCTCTCCTCCTCCCACAAAACACAAATACATGCGAGAGATGCAACTATACAGCCAAACTGGAGGCTGAGCTCTCTCAACTTAGGACTGGCAAGACCAGACAGGAGGAGAAGGTTACCACACACACTATAGACCCAGTCTCACATAGTACCATCACAACCTCATAGTACCATCACAACCTCAAATCATACACATAAACACACAAAGACATACTCGGAGGCTCTGATCAGAAATCTACCAAAACAGCAGAGGCCACCAAAGCAGACACCCAAACAACCACCACCTCAGAACACAACACCTGCAACACATAGACCTCACAGTCAGGGTGTCAAACAGTCACAGCCCTTAAGGCCAAACACAATGCCAAACACACTAGTCATTGGTGACTCCATAGTCAGACACACTGACGTCCCGCTCACCAGACTGAGTAAGGAGAGAGTTACAGTAAGCTGCCTGTCAGGCGCTAGAATCCACCACATAACGCAAGCACTCAGGTCTCTAAACAGCAGGTACAAATACGACTCAGTCATTGTCCACGCTGGTGTAAATGACCTGAGACGTACCTCCTTGGACTACATGAAAAGAGACATTGAGGAGCTCTCTGATTATGTAGCCCAGGCAGGTATGACCCTGACCTTGAGCAGTATCCTACCTTCACCAACAATGATGCCACAATACAGAGATAAGATGATCAGCTTTAACAATTGGCTTAAACTCTGGTGTCATTCAAAGGGGATCCAATGTCTGTCTGCCTGGGATGACATGCTGGACAAGCCACGCTGCTTCAAGGGCGGCTTGCACCTGTCACCCTGGGATTCGGATATTGGCAAAGGCTCTTGCCACCCCATAGTGCCTTTTTAGGCAAGGCTCAAATTCTAAACCTACCACCCTAGAACACAAAAAGAAAAAACTAAGGGTAATGCTGCTCAATGCCAGAAGTCTAAATCTCAAAATGCACGCGAGGCCCTTCTCAGTATGGAGAACATCGATGTCTGTGCTGTGACAGAAACCTGGTTCAAGGCTCCTGAGAGCACCCCAGCACTAACAGGTTTTACCTCATACCATGCATTCCGGCCCCAAAATCCGGACAATACCAAGAAAGGAGGGTATCCATATTCATCAAGGACACCCACACCTCAAGACTGGTGGCAATGCACGATGCATCGGAGACCATCCAGGTGCAATTAACCATAGGCAAGACTGCTCTGCAAATTGTAGCATGTTACAGGCCACCCTCACAAACTCAGGAACCTCACATGGCTTTCCTGAAAACACTGGAGGGATAAATGTATCTCCAAACACCATCATACTAGGTGATTTCAATTACCCTAATATAGACTGGGAACACTACTCAAGCCCAAACACCCTAGCCCAAAAGTTCCTGGAATTCATAAACTCAAATGCCATGGAACAACTAGTCACCATCCCCACAAGAGGAGAAAACATACTTGATCTCATCATCACGAACATGGGAGCACAATGTTCAACACCGAAGTATACCCCTCACTGGTGAGATCAGATCACAAACTAATCTTGCTGGAGGTCCTCATCCCACCCCACCTGAAATAAAAAGACCACAGTAAAAACTTCTCGAAAGCCGACTTCACACTTCTAAAGACTAGTGTGGTCTCCTTTAAGGCCCCGAGCCAGCGGAAAACAGTACTCAAGCCGCTGAATCACTTACAAATGCCTTCTACCAGCACCTGCAGGACTGCATGGATAAGGCAATCCCAAGCAAAACAAAGACTCTTTGTACCAAGGGCAAGCGTCCAGTCTGGTGGACCCCAGCCATAAACAAACTCTACAACAAAAGGAGGAAGCTACTACAAGATAGAGCAAAATCCTTAAAAGGTAAGACACCTTTGATCACTATAAGTAAAATCTAAGAGCTCTCATAAAATCATCCAAAGCAAATTTTGAGAGAAAAATAGCTAAAGACTCAAAAGACAATCATAAGGCCTTCTTTAGCTATGTTAGAAACCTGGGAGGAAACTCCCAGATATGCTCAGAACTAGTTCAAAATGATGTGAAGATTACTGATCCTACAGACATTGCCAACATACTGGCTGACAGGTTCAGTGCAAACTTCTCCCCCCCCCCAAAGGAGAGATATCTATACCAAATGGTTGCAGCCCCCCAAACATCTCAAACGCCCAAGTGAGAACTGCTCTCTCCAAAGCAAAAAACACAGCATCCATGGGACCTGATGGTGTCCCAGGCTGTGTGCTCCACGAACTCAACGAGGAATTAAACCCACAGCTAGGACAGCTGTTTAATCATAGTCTCACCTCTGGATACGTACCCAGGGAGTGGCACACTGCGACTGTGGTCCCACTTCACAAAGGCGGTGCCTCCACAGACCCTGGAAATTACCAGCCCATTAGCTTGACAAGCCTTATCTGCAAAGCTATGGAGAGGATCATAATGGACCTCATAAATAAAGACATAGGGAATTTGCAGACTTTAGATCCAACCCAGTTTGGCTTTGTCAAAGGCAGATCATGCCTTTTAAACTTGGTTGACTTTTTCGAAACAGTCACCAAAGCCATTGATGAGGGAAAGGCAGTCCATACAGCCTACCTCGATCTGGCGAAGGCCTTCGACACAATACCCCACTCGGGTATCATTGAAAAACTCATCAGCTTAAATGTTAACCCATACATCACAAGATGGGTTGCAAACTGGCTGAGCGACAGAACCCACAGGGTCAGAGTTGCTGGCGCCATGTCAGACTCAAAGCCTGTCACAAGTGGTGTCCCACAGGGCTCAGTCCTGGGCCCACTCTTGTTTGGCATCTACTTTTCTGAAGTACAAGCAAACACAGGAGGGTTATGGCTGACAAAGTTTGCAGATGACTGCAAACTGGGCGCCGTAGTCGAAAACACATCTGACACAGATATTCTTCAGAAGGGTCTCACAGAAACGGATGACTGGTGCCAGAGCCATGGCCTAAAGTTAAATGCCAAAAAATGCATAGTCATACCCTTCGGGAAAAATAAGGTTAACCCTAGCTACCATATAGGTGGTAATCCTCTGAGCACAGAAGAAGTTATCAGGGACCTGGGGACCCAGGTTGACAGTAGCCTGTCATTCGACACCCATGTAGCTAAAGTAGTTAGGAAGACCTTCTACATTGCCCACCTTATCATGAAGGGATTCACATCTAGATCAAGGGAGGTCATAGTCTCCCTATACTCATCACTCATCAGACCAATGATTGAGTACAATGCCCCATTCGGAATGTATCTGACCCGACACTTGCAGCAGCTGGAGAGGCCACAAAAGTTCCTCACCAAAAGGATAAAGGGTCTCAAAAATCTGTCCTATGCTGCCTGACTGAAAGAACTCCAGCTCTATTCAGTCGCTTACCACTTGCTCAGAGGTGACCTTTGCCTGACATACAAGGCCATGTCTAACCCAGATTTGATGAATATGCTTCACCTCAAAATATCTAGATCTGTCAGAGCCACAAGGGCGGGAGACTTAAACCTCGACACGGCTATTAATAGGACGTGCTGGAGGGATAGATTCATCACCCAAAGACTCCCTATGCTGTGGAACAAAATCCCGGTATATGTGAGGCAGAGCACCTCGCTGGCCTTGTTCAAGAGAAATCTTGACCAATGGATGGGAGATCGCAGATATACTCCAGGGATTACCTCAGTGTCACTGCTAGACAGAGGCACAGCAAAATAATGGGTATAGTTCCCCATACAAAAGGGTGGCGTAAGCCACAAAACTATGGGCTAGGCTTATAAATGCCCTCGGGCAGATAGCCTAGTATGAACCTATGAACCTATGAACCTATATAGATGACATGCCCAGTGCTGCATACGCTGTAGTTAGCAATTATAGTGAATGCTACAGAGGGCTGGAAGTATATGCGGAGCAGTCAGAAAGCCCTCAGTAAGCTTTTCACTCCATTTGCAAGACTTTTGAAACTATGGCAGAACAGATTCAAATATTTCAGCATAACCAATCTTAGAGTGAGATTTATTGGATTTTCTAATGTGTCTCCATAAAAAAAATGGCAAGTCTGACAAATCAGCACTCTTATCACCTATGAATGTGCACCCATTAGTATCAGTATTTTACCTCATTTGTCATGTTTCCATTATCACTGTATTTGCATTTCTTTTGTTTAATTTCTGCGATCCACTGTTGCCCTCACATTATGCCATCTTTCACTCATATTTCATCTAGTCTGTCTTGTGGGTCTAATGCTCTGTGAATCTTTTATGCCTGTGCCATACATATAAACATTTTCATAGTTTCATAGTGAAACTATAAACATTTTACTGCATTAGTCCACTGTCACACCTTCCTGGATATGCTGCCTGGTGCCTGCCCATGGCACTACGTAAGTATGTTCGGTAGATAACAACATGTCTTTTTCATTACCTAAAGAAAGTGATACAACTTCTTTGCAGAAGTAGATGCAGGTGGGGAATTATAAATATTCAGTTATTCTTTTTTTCTCCCAATTAAAACAGATATGTACCAAAATCACCTAGGAACAGATGTGGACTGGAAGACAGGTTTGAAAGGCATACAGATAGCACAAACTGCAGTAGTATTAATGATCAGACATCATACATCCTAAACTGACTTCTTCCACAAACCACTCCACCTATAGCATTGTGATGTAGCAAAAACAATGCATAGAATGAAAAAAATGTGTAAAAATAGCTGGAAACTAAATGCCTGACTAAAGTTTAATTAATGTTGATTTGTGGCCAGGGCTTCTAAACTCCTGATTGTCTTATTTTAAAAGCATCTTTTTTGGGAGGGGGGGGGCAACATGTTCTCTTCTCCACTCATACAGCTTTTCTGGAGATTTTGCACCACAAAATCTCTCTCCAAAGCTATATATGAAAGCATTGTACTTTGCTGCCACCAGAGTATAAATTGCAGGCAAATGGGATGTAGACAGGTTTGGTAATACTTACAAATTATATTTATGGATATTATTGAATGTAGAAAGCTGCGGTGGTGGTGCTGCGGTAGCGTTGTCGCCTCACAGTTAGATGTTGCCCGTTCGATTCTCAGTTAGAGCGTCTTCTGTGTGGCGACATGCGTGAACGGGCATTCCTTCATTGAAGGTTGTGCGTTAGGCCTGGCAAGCCAGCATGTAAAACTCTACTGCCAATCATTAGTGGACCGGAGTTCCGCTGTGGCGACCCCTAACCGGGAAAAGCCGAAAGACACAAACAAACAATTGAATGTGGCAAGCTTTATTGTTATACATTTCTTTTCCTTCTCATCATTCTATGTGTCAGAATTTATATTTATTATAGGAAGTTACTAGGCTGTTGGCCCTGAGGCCCTTACAAGCCTAGCCAAGAATTTAGCCCATGTTCCAACAAGTCAGCACCATATGCCACTGTCCAGCAGGGACACAGGTGGAATCCCAGGAGTGTATTTTCTGTTTCCTATCCAGTTATCCAGGTTGCTCTTAAAAAGGTTTTGCCTGAATCACACCCTTTCATGCTTCTTAAAGTCTCTAAGTCTTTCAGTTTGTGAAATTAGTATAGTTTCAATCTTTGATATTAGCCAAAAGTGCTCTACACAGTATTTGTAATGTGCTCAAAACTGACTCCTTTTGCAGTTCATACAGAGTTATATGCATTGGTAGCATATCTAAGTACAATTGTAAATTATTTTTAATAAGATCCATCGCTACTACTGCTGTTGGGGCTGTCTGGGTATCCTTCTTCCACATTGCCCTTTTTTCTGCCTGCAGATTCTGGTATTTTACTACTTGGTGCCTGTCGGTATGTAAGACACTGTAATCACTGGGTGTAGCAATTTCAATGATCAATGCTACTTTTGTCTTCTTTTCCTGGGCTACTGTATCTGCTTTTCTCACATTCATTTTTTGAACTGTTGGTAATGGGTGATCCCATGTGATATAAACTTCATAATTTTCTATAATGCTTTGTAGCTCATGTTTCTAGCGCTCCTCGGCTACTTCAATATTATAACATTTGCACAATCCCCAGAGATTTTGCCATTCGTTTATCATACCCAGCAACAAAATATGTGGCTGTTTCCAATTCTATTTTACAAAACTTGCATTTGTCTGTTTCTCTGACATGCTTAATGGATTTTGTAAACCAACGTGTACATAGTTCACTATCCTGGGCCGCCAATATTAACATTTCATCTTTTAGTTTAAATTCATCTCTCCTTAACCATTTCTGCATTAAATCCTGATCAACATGAGGTTGTTCCAGCAAATTTCTGTACTTGCAGCTATATTTATGCATTTTCCACATTTCTTGCCTTCTCATCTGGTTCTTCATCTTATATTCTTTCTTTTGTTTTTTGGCACATTCAGTTGCTGCCTGATTTTTTACCTGCTTGCAGTTTGATTTCCATTCCCACTTAACACCGATATGTTTCTGCTAAACTAAATATGAATATGTATGACATTAATAGTTTCTGGTCAGTTCAGAAAGTGCTGTAGTTCACTTTTCTTCACTAATAGGTGACCATTCTTATTTGGGTACTAACCCTTTTTTCTCATTAGGTTCACTCCCTTTTCTAGTGCTGCATGAATAATCTGTTATCAGTATAGAAAGAGGAGGAGGTATTATGCTTGATATGCTTGTTGATTCTTTCTTTTTCTTGATCTCTTGCTCTTTCACTACGGTATATTTAACAGTTGCTTTTGTTTTTCTAAATGAAACAACGCAACTGTTTCAAATTCCTGTTTTCAGTAATCTACGTTGCCAGGCATGCATTTGTTTATTTATTCTTGTAAACACGAGTATACGGTCGCACCTGGCCATGTAGAACCACTTAATACAATAGTACTGCTGCTAGTTCAAAAGAGTTACTATGCAGTTTTGTATATTAAAAATTACAATAACTGCAATGAAAGTAATATGAAACAAGTAAAGTTGTGCATTACAGTCCCATTATATGTAATATGACCATTAGGACAGAAGTACATCAACATTAACTGCAGTATATGGTTGTTGAAATACAGTAATTACAGTGGCAGTTGATACTAGAAGCATACTCTTCATAATATGACACCAAACGGGCAACAAAAACAGATCTGATGAAATGGGACCTGTAGGGGGAGACTGTGAACTGTTAGGTTGAATAAAGGAATTAATAAGGTTACCAAATTAGATCAGAAGGGATATATGCATTCATGTCTTGGGGAAAAGCAAAGAAAGAAAGAAACATTAAGAAAGCTCCAGATAAAATACAGCTATATGTGGTGTCTGAGTGAGGGATGAAGCCCACTCCAGAGTTTTAAAGTGGTGTATGAAATACCTTCCTTGGCTACTGGTTCTATTTCTAAACATATACAGCTATGCACAGGCTCAGAATGTCTTAAACTTTTTCTAGGTTCCCACCTGTCTTACATGTTGCCTACAACAGAGACAACAAGTTCTCTGTTGGGAGATGTTTGAACTATATCCAAAGAACAATAATGGGTACTTATATATTATCGTAATCAGATTTGGAGCAGGAGAAGTGGCTCATTTCCAAGCTGTTCTCCTGCTAAAACATGTTGTCAAAGTTACTTGGGAAGTGTGTGTCACTAAACTATCTGTCATCGCAGTCACTTTCAGTTGAACATATCATGCTTACCAAGTGTAAAAGAATGGCGACCTTTACCATTAGCAGTTCAAAGTTCATGGCACCTTAATATGGTGCTAAGAAGTGGAGTCGTTTTTCAGTGGGTGTTTCCTGTACATCAGCACAGGATGTAATGTACACCCTGCCCATTTGCAAAGGTAATTTGTTAGCTATAACTGTAGCAATAGCCTTTGCAAAAGTATAATACAGCCATGAAGTCAAGATCAGCCTTAAAGAAAACAGGGTTAACCTTTCACCATTTCGACCTCATGCTTAAGTGGAAGGTTTTAAGACACGAACATTTACAAAAAAACTGAACTTTTCTTTCTTTGCTGTTTTTGTCCTCAACTGAATACTAGTTGTACCCTACTAAATCTTAAATTAATTTGCTTGTGCCATTTTTATTTAGTCAATATCAGTTTGCCAGACTTCTGAAATCCAGTTGTTAAGACACACACACCCCAAGTATATTTCACGACATACGGTGGTGGTGCTGCGGTAGAGTTGTCACCTCACAGTAAGACACTGTCCAGTTCCATTCTCAGCTAGAGCATCTTCTGCATGGAGACATGCTTGAATAGGTGTACCTTCATTGAAGGTTGTGCGTCAGGCCTGGCAAGCCGGTACGTAAAAGTCAACTGCCAATCATTAGCGGACCGGAGTTCCACTGTGGTGACCCCTAACCGGGAAAAGCCGAAAGACGCAAACAATTTCAGCAGGACAATGGCTTGAAAATTAGCTGCTTTTGCTCCGATTCTGGTTGCGATAATACGTAAGTACCCAATAGTGTTCTAGAACTAGGATGTGCAAACTTGTCAAGTTGTTACTGCTAAGGGATGTGACAGTGTCTGTGACGTGTGCATTGCTGCTGGGAAATAGTTATCATACCAAATGAAAATTCTAAGCCTCAGATTTTACACACTAAGCAAAGTCTTACTTTGCAGAAGGCTTTGAGCAGCAATTGTAATATATTATTTTTTTGCAATTCATTTGATGAAAAAAAATGAAAAATCCTCATCAAGTACATATGCTGGCATTAATTTATAAAAAATTATTTTGGGTAACACATAATACATTTAGTGTTATAGTTTTCTATCTTTAAAATAGCATATAATGTCCAACTCAGTGTCAAATGCATCAATTAAGTATAGAGTATACACTGTCTGTCAAAGTAAAGATATTCAATTCAGATATTCATATGTTTCATATGCATGTGGGAAACTATTCTTCCTCTTCCATCAGTGTGAGTGGACTAAGTACTTTACCCTTTCAAACATATTTGTGCAGATTAGCCACTGATGTAATGCTCTAAAACAATGTAAATCAAGTACTGATCATTTATTTAGGTGTAATATTAGTACTTTCTTTCTAGTCAAGCTCTGCATATCACTTTATTTTATTTTGTTTATTCCACAGAGCAATATATTATGCTGCAGTTTAGTACATCCTGCGTCCATGATCTTTTGATAGTCCTGCTTTTTTTTTCAGACTTGATTATTTATTTCCAGCTGAAGAAATCCAGTCTAGGCTTCAGTACTTCTAGGTCACACTGCCAGTGTCTCTACTGGTTCAAGGCCTAAACAAGTGGAAGACACAGGAGCAGGAGGCCACTGGTGCCAAACACAAAGTCTTTCTCTTATGATGGTGATGGTGTAATTCTGCTGTTACAATTGGCAGGAGAGAGAGAGTGTGGTATGATGACACCTCCTGCAACCGTCAGCATGAGGCTTCTCATGATGGTTGCAGAATGCTACTTGCTTTCTCGGTTCATCACCAGGAGCAACTTTTCAGAATTTCATAAGATGGATCTTAAGACTTAAATGGCTAATGTACTTTCAATGTACACCAGCTGGTCACACAAAATGTATTGGATAACTGTGCTATGCTGTCTTGTACCACCTTAAAAAGCAGGCCAGTGTATTAAACTATACTGTGTTCCTGATGTTAAACTGGAAATGGCAACATGCTTAGTGTAGTCAGTAGTTCCTGTGTCACTGGGGACGATGGGCACCTTCCCCATCTCCCCACTGTTATTTTTCTTTAGCTAAGTATCAGCTATACCAGGCTTCCGTGGCCTGCTACTCCAAATGCAGTACATACGTGCTGCATTGGGGCTTGCAAGAGTGTTACACTATGCTGCTTCTTACAGTATTCATAGCATCATATGAAATGCAATTCAATCAAGTCTTGCAACTATTCATGCCTTGCCAGTGGCCACCCTCAGACTGAACCTCCTCTCTTTAAGACAAGCAGGCCAGTAAAGTCAGGGGTGAATTTGTGAATATTCATTTAATCATCTAGTTCCCATTTTAGGAAGATAATGTAGCACATCGATTAATTTGCAGTGGAAGAAAGTTCTAGGGATGAGGAGGTGCTGTGTAATTGAACTATCTTTCCACTTTGTTTTAAATATCTGCTAATGAAAATTTATATCCTTTGTTGTGCTATCTGCAGGACTATTTGATTTGTGAAGCTACAAAAGTTCCTAGATCACTGGGCTCCTAGTGGCATGGAAGACAAGGCATAGATCTCCCCCAGCAACCCATAAGACACTGAATAAAGGGGAAGTGCTTCCAATCTTTTCTGGTACCTTAGGGATTTTAAATCAGTGATGATCTTAGTTAGGAGCATCTGTTTTCTTCTAGTTGTTTGAGATGTCTAGTGAAGCAAACCTCAAAGGGGGCATTATATTCAGTAATAGGCCTAATCAATGCTGAACATAATGGATCAATGACTGGTTTGGATTTAGAAAATATCTCCTTGACAATCAGCTACACTTAATAAAAGGTCTTGTGTTGGTGAGTGCCTTCATGAGAGAGACTTGTTTTTTACAAAATCTCACCAAAATGACACTGATACATAGACTGTATTTTGTATAGCATATATCATGCACAGATGTAGGTTAAAAAATAAAAATATAGCTGGGTGCACAAGACCCAGGATAAAAAAGTGCCCAGTTCTGGTAGGTGCACTGGTGCCAGGAATGGAAAAGACACAGAACCATTCCTACAATGGGGCTAGGCCAGGCCCGGGGGGGGAGGGGTAGACCCCCTGTTGTAGAAGTAGTAGTAGTCCATAAAAATCACAAACATTGATAGGCCAAAAAAGAGTCATAAGGATGATACTGTGGACTATTGAGGGTAAGAAAGAAATTATGTGTTATTACTATTATGCAAGAAGCCCAGAATTTCAATATAGAAGTTATATAAAAAGATTAAGATTGAAATTAGATGAAAGAAAAATACTTGCACAAGAAAAACTGTCAGAAGCTTCAAATAAAATTTTCTGTTCATTAATAGAACAGGTTTATGAAAACATATAGACCAGAAACTTTGGGCCATTTGGAAAAAGAATCAACTGAGGAAGTGCAAAAATATAAAGAACAAAAGATTTTTGAAAGGTGCAAAAAAGAAATATGGACATGGGAAAGAAAGAGAGATCTGATATTGTGCAATGTTTATGCAAAGGAGAGAGCCAAAATAATCAATACAAAAAGAGCAGCCCCAAAGATATTCAAAGAGAAATACAGACAAAGGCATCCAGATATGGAAAATTTCACAATACAAAAAAGAAGATCACAAAGAGGGAATGTAGAACAGAACCGAAGATTAGTAAAATAGAAGTAAAAAAATAGAAGTTAAAGTTATGGAAATACCTGCAAAGTGAAGGATTTAGTGTAGAAAGTCTAACATGGGTTATATCACAGCATGATAGAACAACGAGTTCCCCAAGTAAAGAAAAACAGAAGGAGCAGCAGACATCTGAAGAAAAAATATGGACATGGGAAAGAGAAAGAGATTAATGTGGTGCAATATTTATGCAAAGAAGAAAGCAAAGCTAATCAGTGCAAAAACAACAGCATCAAAAATATACATATAGATAAAGGCATCCAGACATGGAAAATTTTACAACACAAAAATAAGAAAACAAAAAGGAAAAGTAGAAAAGAGGATTATTAATAGAGACGTTAAAGAACTAGAAACTGAGGTTATGGATTACCTGCAAAGTAAAGGATTTAGTGTAGAAGATCTAACTTTGATAACACCACAGCAGGATAGAGCAGTGAATCCCCAAATTAAGGAGGAAATAGTGGAGTGGGAAACATATGATCACTTGCCATTTGAAGACACTTTGCAGCCTTCCATAGGAAACTAATACAAAAGTTCAGTTGGAGTTGTACAGCATGGGAAGGAACAGGAAACTGTGGTAACTCTGACACAATCAATGTGGAGTGATAGGCCAGTGAGTTCCCATATGAAAGAGCAATGGATGACATGGGATGAAACTGAAGATAATGTGGCAGAGGAAGATGCTGTGGAACTTTCTATAGAATCCCTGCAGGAAATGGAGAGCAAAGAATGTGTCCTCAGTTTAGAAAAAATATTATATAAGAGAAGAGCTGCTTGTTTTAATAGAGATAGACATATTAAGATCAATGAAAGAGATAGACTGCAGATAGTCAATAAAACTCAAAAAGAAGTTTGATAAAACAAATGAACACAGTAATTAGGACTGTTCATAGAGATTCATGCGATATAATAGACGTAAATAGGATATATTACAGTGCAGCTAAATTAATAGCAGATAATCAAATGCCATCATGGAGGTATCAAATACAGAAAACTATAAAGCAATTAAGACAAGAGGTGTCACTGTTAGAAGATTACTGCAGTATTGCAAATAATTAAAAATATCAGCACAGGCAGAAAATCTTAGAAAATGTACGGATAAATATAAAGGAAAAGTACAAAATAAGCAGTTTATTGATGATGCAAAAAAGTTTATAGAGAACCGGGAAACAAAGCAGAAGGAACTGAAACACCACCAAAAAAAAAAAAGAAAAAATTGATACATTTTGGAAAAATATCTATGAAGAGCCTATGGAACATAACAAAGATGCTAAATGGATAGAAGAAGTAATAGAAAGAATAAGAAGTTCAAATGTACAGGATATGCAATGGAATGAAATAACAGCCAGAGAGATTGAAACAGACTTAAGAAAAGCTCCTAATTGGAAAACCCCAGGCCTGGATGCGGCACCTAACTTCTGGCTAAAAGTATTAACATCTTTACATGAAGATTTAGCCACGAATAAGAATTATTTGTATGTGCACCAGACACGAGTCTGGTTAACAATAGGAAAAACAATGCTCCCAGTAAAGAGCGAACCTGCAAGCCATCCTAAAAACTATAGACCAATAACTTGCCTTCCAATAATAAGCATTGGTTTAAGTTTACTATTCTGGAACAAGTTAAGAGGCACGAAAGAGGTGGACCTTGGCCCATTTTATTAGAGAAGAAAGAACTTTATTGGCTGCTACAGCTTAATACAGCCAGCTATCTGGGGCTTAATTAACATATATCTATCTCCAGTATCTTAAGGTTAAAATCTTTAGAAAGATAGAACATATACCCACAAAAACTTGTTGTGTGACGAAGTCAGATTTTTTTAGCAAACAACACTAAGGAAGTGTTAGTGTTTTTTGATGTTGTATTTATGGTTGTTTTGTTTGTAGAGGTAAAGAACAGGAATGGTTGTTTTAAGGATGGGTGTGACTGCTAACATCATCTACAATCATGGATCTTAATTAGACTTGGAAGGAAATTTAAATTTGGTGTATTTTATGTTCTATGTATCTGAAGAAGTCTTGACAGTAATGAGAAAAGCGCTTATCTTGAATTTTTGTTTGGTATCGCAACTGTTTTTATATTTGGTATCGACTTTTATGTTAAAGGCTTTGAGCTTGCTGGAAGTTTGTGGACCTCATTTTTGTTTCTTTTGGAGTTTGCCTTTGTGGTTACCTTGGTTTGTTGAAGTATAAAGACTTCTCATCTTCTTTTTGTGGATGATTTAAAAGTGTATAGTTCATCAGATGAGGAACTGAGAACAAAACCACAAGTGGTCAAAACTTTTCCAGAGCATACAAGAATGTCATTTGATCTTGATAAATGTGCAAAAGCAAAACTTAAAGCAGGAAAGGTGCAGCACCAAGAAAACATCAGTTTGGGACAGGAATGTGATATAAAAGAACTTGAGCAAGAGGGAGTGTATAACTATTTTGGAACTGATGAAGACTCAACAATAAGACATGAACAAATGCAAATAAAACTTAGCAAGGAACATTTAATAAATAAATATATTTGCTCTTTCTGTCCTAACCTACAGTTTTGAATGACCAAAATGTGTTGGATCAGTTGGGCAAGGAAAACAAGACGGATATTTCATGCCTATCAAATGATTTATAAAAATCGGTGCATACTAGGATGATATATTCCCTCTTCTTAAGGAAATATGAGCCTCCTCAAAACTGATTACATGTATAGATGTGCAATTGTAAGACTGCACACATATTTGCTGAACTCTCAAGACCAAAATGTAGTGAAAGTTTTAAAACACGAGGAGAATAAGTTTAAGATGACTTCCCTGCTTAGTTTAGCAGAAGCATATTGGTGTCAAGCGGAAATGGAAATCAAACTAGAAGTAGATAAAAATCAGGCAGCAACTGAGTGTGCCAAAAAACAAAAGAAAGAAAGAATATAAAGTGAAGGATCAGAAAGAATATAAAGTGAAGGATCAGATGATAAGGCAAGAAATGTGGAAATGCATAAATATAGTTGTAAGTATAGAAAACTCTTGGAACAACCTCATGTTGAACAGGATCAAATAGAGGAATAGTTATGGAGAGGTGAGTTTAAACTAAAAGATGAAAAGTTAATATTGGCTGCCCAAGACAGTGGACTACTGATGCTGGTTGTGATATACTAATGGCAGAAGGACTATATACTGAAAGGCATGATAATGTCGCACGACTGTCAGATTGGGGTATGTCCAAAAATTATAATATTGAAATAGCTGAAAAACACTGAAAACATGAGTCACAAAGCATTATAGAAAATGATTAAGTTTATATCACATGGGATCACCCATTACCAACAGTTCAAAAAATAGATGTGAAAAAAACAGATATAGTAGTTCATGAAAAGAAGACAAAAGTAGCATTGATTACTGAAATTGCTACACCCAGTGACTATAGTATCTTACGTACAAAGAGACACAAAGTCATAAAATATCAGGATTTGCAGGCAGACCCAGACAGTTTCAATAGTAGTAGGAGCAACGAGTCTTATAAAAAAGAATGTACAATCCCACTTAGATATATTACTGATACATGTAACTGTGCAAATTGCAGAAAGCATCATTACTGAGCACATTGCAGGTGCTGTGAAGAGCACTTCTGGCTAACATTAAAGATTGAACACAATACTGATTTCATGAACTTTAATCATACTTTGACTTAGGAATGGGGTGCATCCTGTAATGGTATTAGAAAACAAAATGACTTGGAGAAAAAAAAAAAAAGTAGAAGGAATATCTACTGTTATGTGATGATCTAAGGAGAAGGAGTTACCAACCTAAGTACCAAGGTCTCTAACAACATGTTTATTTTAGAGTGAATTATTTTCTATGTCATATGATAGCAAAGAGTGATAGTTTACCAAATACTAGCATATTATGCTTTTCGGCATTTAATTTAAGCTCATTTATAGCACACAAGGTGTTTACAAGTTCTTGTGGCAGGGCTTGGGTGTCAGTGATTGACTTGACAGTGATTCCTAGTTTGCAGTCTTTGTTTACTAGAGGTCTGGAGGCCAGCAAAGTAAATGCAAAAGAAAACATGTCCTGACAAGGAGCCCTGTAGAATACCTCTGGTACCTTCATATTGTTTTGATGAGACACCTGCTACCTGAACCATATGGGTTATGACCCTTATCAAATTTTCTGTCTTCCTACATAGGAATTTATTTGTATTGTATTGCATTTAACTTATTAATTACATAAACATGGGGTGTGTTGTCAAAGCCCTTGGTCAGGTTGAGATGTGCCATGTGTACAGCATAGCCACTGTCAACAATCAACCACATTCATTGGACAGGCTCTACCCTAAACAAAGTCAAACTGCTGTGGGTTTAGCCTGATGAGATTTTAATGTCATAGATAATTCATAGTTAATCAGGTCAGTTATAATATGCTCCATGGCTTTGCAAATAAGACTTATTGGGCTGATAGGCCTGTAATTCCTTGTAGAATGGAATCACCTCTCCTGCATGCCAAACTTAAGGGATGAGGCTAGTGGCTAACCTCAGGTTAAATAGTTTAAGAAGTGTCTCCGTCAAGGCTTTCTTGATACTTTTTATTAAACTGCAAGGTATATTATCAGGTCTCATGGAGGAAGTATTTTTATTATTTGACAGGATCTTTAGTAAATGATCTTTGGTGATGATGGGGGGTTCTGAGTACTTCTGGAATAAGTGAGCTTTAAATAATCTCGTCTGGGTGATATTTGCACCGAATTTGTTAGTATTTTGGCAATGTTTAAACGGTTACAGTAAGTGGTGTAAGGCTGATTAAGTTCTAATTAATGTGTAGGGGTTAGTTTGTAGTTTAATAATGTAACTATAGACAGATCTGTAGTTGTCCTTAGCATCAGAGACTAACCTCAGTTCATGGGATCACTTAGTAATCCTAACAAATCGTCTTACGTATTTATTCAGTTTTCTGTTATCCTTGATTTAAGTATCTTTAGATCTGCTGGATACTGCAAAACATTTTTTATTTTATTGTACAGTTTATTCATGTTGTTGGACCACCAGGGTGGTTTGCTTTTAAACTCCCTATTATATTACATCTTGCAGGTACTGTCAGTTTTATACATTTATCTAACTGGGCATAGAACTCTTTTGCGTAGCTTCATGTTGAAGCTATGTCTGAAGTTTTGCTGGAATGAATGAATCTTGAAACTTTATCATAGAATGCAATCAAATTTGTTTGTCTAAAATCCTTGAATTCTGAGATATTTGTATCTATTGGTCTAGGCCTTGCATCCTTTTAGTAAGGTACCTCTGTAGGCATTCCAGTTGTTGCATGTGTTTGGGCAGATACATGCCAATGGGGTATGGGTAGTTAAAATCTAACAACTTTACATGAATTTCAAGGGACATAGAATGTGTCCTGTAATAGGCTATAAACTAATAGTTGGTTTTGTTTAATGTTATTTGGAGCTCTGCTTGTGAATCCCTGGGGATCTGGCTAAAGGTGATATTGTCCTAACAAATAGTGAGATACCACCACAATTGTTACTGGATCTGAAAGCATAGTAGGAGTAAACCCCAGATCTTGAGTAATTACACAGAGAAGGATGTGATCCAAATATAGGACAGCCTCAAGGTTGGACATTTTGTTGTTCAGACTTCTGGCATTGAGCAGAGCTACCTTCATCTGATTCTGTTTTGGATTGCTGGTATTGCCCTGGTTCTATAAGGGTGCTAGAAAACACTACTGCTTTTCTTCATTCTTCTCCAGTTATGCCGCAGTGAAACTACCAAGAGTGGTTGGCCCCACTACTGTTGCTCCTTGTCTAATGCTACTAGTACTGACTTTGTGAAATGGTGGGCCACCCTATTGCTCATGTTAATTCTGTGCTGCAACTTGGTAGAATGTAACCAATGTGCTTGGACTTGGGGAGTGATGAGCCATGTTACTGCTGCTTTATGGCATTAGAATGTGGTAGAGTGATGAAACATATTATGTTTGCTCATTGTCTAATACTGCCATTTGGCTAGAACCTGATGGACAAGAGTTGCAGCTCTGCTGCATCTTGTCTAATACAGCGAGTGCACTTGGACTTGATGGAGTGCTGGGTAGTAGCATTGTTGCTCATGTCTAATACAGTGAGTGCACTTGGACTTGATGTTGTGCTGGGTAGCAGTATTGTGGCTTGTGTCTAATACAGCGAGTGCACTTGGACTTGATGAAGTGTGGGTAGTGACATTTTTGCTCAAGTCTAATACAGCAAGTGCACTAGGACTTGATGGAGTGTTGGGTAGCAACATTGGTGATCCAGTCTAATATAGCGAGTGCACTTGGACTTGGTGGAGTCCTGGGTAGCGACATTGTTGCTCATCTCTAATACAGCGAGTGCACTTGAACTTGATGGAGTGCTGGGTAGTGACATTGTTGCTCATGTCTAATACAGTGAGTGCACTTGGATTTGATGGAGTGCTGGGTAGAGACATTGTTGTTCCTGTCTAATACAGCGAGTGTTCTTGGACTTGGAGAACTGGGAGCGACATTGTTGCTCATGTCTAATACAGCATGTGCACTTGGACTTGATGGAGTGCTGGGTAGCGACATTGTTGCTCATGTCTAATATAGGAAGTGCACTTGGACTTGATGGAGTGCTGGCTAGCAACATTGTTGCTGTTGTCTAATACAGTGAGCGCACTTGGACTTGATGGAGTGCTGGGCAGTGGCATTGTTACTCATGTCCAATACAGCGAATGCACTTGGACTTGATGGATTGCTGGGTAGTGACATTGTTGCTCATGTCTAATACAGTGAGGGCACTTGGACTTGATGGAATACTGGGTAGCGACATTGTTGCTCTTGTCTAATACAGTGAGTACTCTTGGACTTGATGGAGTGCTGGGTAGTGACATTGTTGCTCTTGTCTAATACAGCGAGCACACTTGGACTTGATGGAATGCTGGGCAGTGGCATTGTTGCTCATGTCTAATACTGTGAGTGCATTTGGACTTGATGGAGTGCTGGGTAGTGACATTGTTGCTCTTGTCTAATACAGCGAGTGCACTTGGACTTGATGGAATGCTGGGCAGTGGCATTGTTGCTCATGTCTAATACTGTGAGTGCATTTGGACTTGATGGAGTGCTGGGTAGTGACATTGTTGCTCTTGTCTAATACAGCGAGCGCACTTGGACTTGATGGAATGCTGGGCAGTGGCATTGTTGCTCATGTCTAATACTGTGAGTGCATTTGGACTTGATGGAGTGCTGGGTAGTGACATTGTTGCTCATGTCTAATACTGTGAGTGCACTTTGACTTGGAGTGCTGGGTAGTGACATTGTTGCTCTTGTCTAATGCTGCCAGTGTGCTGGGACTTGGTAGAGTGGTGGGATTATGCTGCTGTCACTCCTCATCTGAGGTAACCACAGTGCTGGGTCATGGAGAAATTGTAGGTCACATTACTGTTAATCCTCCTTTAATATTTTTCTGCACTTGAAACTTAAGGATCATAGGCTGCTTTGTTATGCCGCCTGATATTTTACTGAATCTCCTTCTGTACTGGGGCCTCTAAGAACAGTGGAACAAAGTGTTGTTTCTTGTCCATCTCTCTGTTTCTGTTGTTTGTCACTCTCCTCTGCTGTGCATGTGACCGAGACATTTCTGTAAAACATAAAGCAGTTCTTAAGCCGATTGTCTGCTTCTCGGTCTTCTCACCACTTGTCTTGTTCCATGACACCAGACAGCTTCACTGTCTCTCACCTTCAGTTTTGCACAGAATTAGTTTCCCTAGAAAAAGGAATTAAAATATAATCGAAACAGTGGCGGTGGAATGAGGTGGCTTAGAAAAGCTTTAGGGAACAGCGGGGAATCCACACTGTTACTCAGTCTCTTTCTTCCTCTGTCTCCGTCTCACTCTTTCCCTCTCTCTTTCTTTTCATATTATTTTATCTCTTGGTCTCATACCCCCTACCACCACATACACAAACACTGCAAAATCACCCACAAAATAAAATTTAGCTGCAGTAAACTGATCTACAGCCCTGGAAAATATGCATAAATGTAAGATGCATTGAAAATGAAATATCGAAGGCAAAAAGATTGATGACATGGTATTGAAATGAGGAAAAAGATGACACAGTCGGCCTTGTAAAAGCTATGTACCTATACAAATATAGCTCAACTTTGAACTGTTTCTGAAAGGAGACTAAGCCTTCCACACCTAGTGGTAAGGGGGAATCTACCCCCATTACCCACTAACTAAACATACTGTTTGTGAGGTCATAAAACAAATTACAAGGAATTGCTTGTATTTTAACAAAACCAATGATCCACTTTTTTCTGAGATAGTGCACTAGACAGGATAGAGGGGCATGCTAACAAAAAAAAAAAATCATATGATGTTAGATTTACATTTCGCTTCATACCAACCAAGACTATATTATACATAAATTCTATTTTTGCACATTTCATTGTTTGATATATTCACTGCTTTATAAAATTGATGTTCTGACACTGATGGTTTTGCATTTGTTAATTGCCATAAATTTAGAAAGCAATCATGTAATCACACAGACACATGCACAAAAATGTTTTTATGATATACACTCGTAAATGTAATAATTATTTTCTCCTTCTTGTCTGTCTGTATTGCTTCTCAGCATGATTATACACCATAGAAAACAAGGAACTGCCTGATTTCCTTTTGTGGGCAGTCATGCATATGATTAACAAACTTAATTATCACATGATAAGGCCAACGTTACATAAACAATATGCAGTTTGAAAGTGGTTGCTAATGTTCCTCAGTAAAACTAAAATTTTCTACAGAGAATTAATGACAATTTTTTTCAAAGTTAGTGTTTTTGACCTTGAAGTTTTCTTTACATTATTAATGGAACACTGCTTGAATGGAATATTCTGGACTGCTGCATTGTAATCTGCCCAACTGTTAAGACATAAATAAAGAAGAACATGAATTAGTGATTTCTTCAGATAGAATAACAGGTCTTGCTGCAGTATTAGTCAATTTCCTTTGCAGAACAAATAGACGTTGGCGTTATTATAATATGAAGAGAACATGAGGTAGCAGAATTGAGAATAAGGCCATTATAGTTAGGATGATAAATGTAGACTTATAAAATGTTTATAGAGTTCATACGTCAACATAAAAGAAGCTGAAGAATGCTACACTTTTATCCCTGATGAATGTCCAGCTATAGGTCTGTTTGGATGATTGGAAGTCAGTGTGTGGTGTCCCTTACATTTTTTGTTAGTTTTACAGATTTCTGTGCATAATATTCCAAGTGTGTTCTTCCAAGTCATACTACTGCCATAGTACTGTAGGCCCTGCAAAGTGTAAAAATTAATTTATAACCAAAGATAGCTACAGTAAAAACATTGACTTGTGTATTAGGTTATTAGTAAATATGGAAATAGTTATAAAAAGAAAAACAAACAGTTTGACAGTGAATACGATTTTGGGAGAGTGAAAATGGAGTGAAGTTAAATCTGATAGAGTAGGGGCAGGCAATAATGTCAAATAAAGAGAGATGACACTTTTTTATATTTATTTACTTATTTATTGCACTTTTGTTACTGGATAAATCTGATGGCAGAGCCCCTTTAAAATGTATTCACAGGGGAAGACATTCTTAAGTGCGTATATGATACAGAAACAGTCATTAAGCAGGTGTTATCACCCAAGCATGATTCTAATCAATAATCATAGTAAGTCAGATTGTTACACATTTGTAAATGGGAGACACTATATGTAAACCATTATAGTGGTATAACAAGTGTTTGACAGTAGCCCAATCAGAATGAGCTACATTGAACCTGTCACACTGATAAGCAGGTATAGAATCACTCAGCAACAGAAACAGGAAAAATGACATATTTCTCTGGGGAACCTATGACTACCTTGCAATGAGCTGTACACCCTAATCACATAGAATTAAATATTTTTGAATCAAATGCCACTGCAAGTAAGTGTTGCTATGCTTTTTTTTCAAATATGCTCTGCACCAGATAATTGCACGGAATATGCAAAAGTGGGAGGGCTGTGCACACATGCCCACATGCCCACAAGCTTTTGGGCTGTTTGTAAGCCCATGATAAGGATGTAAAACTACTGTGCTTGTATACAAATGCAATCATTTGAGTGTAAACTGACAATTACTTAAGGCTATTTTCAGAATTGAGAAGGGAGCACAGGCATATGTAAACCCGCGCTTATTACTGATGCATAATTAAGAAAAGTGGTGTTCAGTACAGCTATATAGAAGTGAATTTAAAAAAGATATATTATGTACTGAATGTATGTATGACCTGACTGGGTCTTTATAAGGTTGGAAATGTGATGATAGGACAGCTAGAATTAGGGGAGACGGAAGATAAGGTGCACATGAAAGGAAGACATAAAAATGGTGTGGTGCTGGAGGTGGATTACGAGGAATACTATGTTTTTTGCAGGAGATAAACCCAGCGATTTCTCAAATTTTTTTATATAAGAAGGAAGTTGAGAAGGAGAAGTAAAGGAAGAGGGTATAGGAGAGAGGCTTAGGGAATAGTTAAGGAATGGATGTAACACAAAAAAACAGGCAAGACTGACTGGAACACTATAGCAGGCTGACATTGGTGGAGTACACAAGACATACAAATGGCAGGTAGACACAAAAGTGGTAGGGGAGGAGGTGCTGGAGTAAGTCTCACCCTGGTCTGGAAGAGCTCAAATACTCACACTGCCTGAATGATCTGTAGTGGGGGACCCTAGTGCTGTGGGAGTGAAGGTCTCCCATGGCTCAATGAAGGGAGCCGACTGGTAAAGCGTGTCTGTAACCTGCTAGAAGAGGTCTTTCATTGGTTGACTGTGTCTCTTCACTGCTCCATATGGATCATTACTACAATAATTGCTATCATTGTCATTACAGTGCTTAATCTATTCATGTGCTTAAAAATTTGTATAAATAAAGCTGTCAGGAACGTGTCTGGTGTCTCAAATCAAATCAATATTATAGTTACATAAGAATTAATTCAGTTATAGTAAAGTTTGATTTCTTTTTATAACAAAAGGTGAAATCGATAGACATTGTGGAAATGTAAATGAACTTCTCAGTTGCAATGTATGCTGTAAATAGTAAGCCAGACATATTATACAAGGTTCAAAGGTTGTATGATGTAATACATAGTCGCCGTACTAATAGCATCCATTTTGTAATGTTCCAAGTGTCAGATCCTCCATTTTGTGTCATATAACCATATAAGAAGTTCCAGTAATATGAACGTGTGCACATCATGAGATCAGACTGAAACAATAGTCTTTACCATAAAAGGACATAAAATGCAACAGAGTCAAGCAACTCATCACATCTAGATGTAAAGAGAAAATAAATACAGGAACTTTCCAGTGTAGAGGAGTTCACCATTTTTGAAATAGAAAGCTGCTTGAGGGTGCAGTCGGCACCAATGGACAAAGACAACATCTAGGCTGAATAACCATGCTACATCTGGGCTGAATAGCTAAAAACTTTACACTGGACTGAATAGTCACAACTGTAGTACATGCTTAAAGTTGTAAACATCTCTGCAGAGTTTATCTCATTTTGTTTGTAATAAAACAGTAATCACAAAGTGCATTTGTGAAATTCTTTCAAAGAGAATGAGGATATAACACTGCAACCTGACGAAAGGGGGACATGATATAGCTCAACACAAGTCTCTTGTGAGCAACAAGATCACATTCAGGAAGATGCTACCATTTTAGAGCTTGCAGTACCTGCTGCGATACCTCTGCAAAGGGGTGCCAGGTGATGGCATATGTTACAGTTAGCTCTAGAGACATGCAAGGCTATGGCTGCCACCAATAGATGTTCCATGACATATTTCTGGCTCAATCCGCTGCCACAGAAAGATGGTTAAAGTACTGCAGAGTATACTTAAAGAATTTTATCAGTACGTGGGAATGGTATAGGTTGGGGACATTGCCATGATGATCCTTATGTGTACTATGGTGGAACACAGAGCAACCATGTCCTCCTCCATATGCACATGAGTAAAGACTTTCCAGACTCCCATAGGAATTACAGATGGATGTTGATGGAGACTATTCACAGACATAAGGATTGAGTAGCCTACATACCACGTGATTCTCAAGCTAGTGCTACAACAACTACAGGTGGCATAATACAAAAGAAGCCAAGCAGGACTTGCAAGCCTTCCACAACAAGTGTTACAACCTCACAGCTGAGTTCTAGGTCCCACAGCACTGTCAGATTAGTGTCTAGAAGGTCCCCTGCATGCAACAGATCACAGTATCACAGTAACTCAGTATCAAACCACATATACTACCATTAGGGGTCATTGTATATAACATTCAAATGACTAAAATAATAATAAAATGACATGTAAGTTAAAAAAATATTCTAACATGAATATTCTCTAGCATCTCAGATGGTGCACTCAACGGAATATAATTACTAATGCAAAAATCACTTTAAATAGAAAAATACAAACAAGCAAACACTCTATAAACCAATAGTAATAAAAATATTACAATTAAAACATTAAAATCATTAGACCAAAGGAATTTTTAAAGGAACATCACACTAAAACATTCTTCCATGAAAGTTTTTTATTTAGTCCATTAGGATATAAAGTATCAAACACTTTAATATTAACGATGTCTCTTTATTGAGCAAAGAAAATCTCTAACATTATAGATATCCCTGTCACCTTAATTGTGGTAAAATAGTAGCCTCTAATAATGTACTGTCACTATTATTCATACCAAAGAAATATATGGCAATGGGACACGTTTTATTTTTATTTCACTTAATATCCCTAATATGTTCCTGTAGTCTGGATTTACATTTTTCTACTAGTCTGTCATATATAAACTTCTTTACAAGGACATCTCAAAGCATAAATAATTGACATGGTTTCTTGTGAATATTAATCCATCACATCCCACTTTTTTATTATTTATTTTTCCAATTTCCCTAACTGCTGCAAAACAAATACAACAATGTCCACAGAGGAAAGGATCCCTGGGGTTAACAGAAGCCCTAATAGCCATTGCTATGCTCATATAATGAATATGTACCAAGAAGTCTTTGCTATTCTTTCTTCACTTATATGCAACTGAAAAAAATACTAGGAAGGAGTATTTGCAAAACTTTATCATCTGTAATATACATTTCTAACTTACTTTATCACACCATCAATAGATGCATTATATTCTGCAACAAAATATAATTTAGATTTTTTTTCTGTATTTTTATTGTCAAGAAAATGACAATCATGCATCTCTTTACTTTTGGTTGTTGAAATAATTGTGTCCTATGTAACATAGAAACTTGATTATAAGGCTTTTGAACTTCATCAGTAATATATCCAGAACTTAAATATGCATAACTAACTTGGATTCTGTTAAAAAAAAATCTAACCTCAGATTCTGTTAAAAAAATCTAAGGATAACAACTGGGTATACATATATATATATATATATATATATATATATATATATATATATATATATATATATACATATATAATGTGTGTGTGTGTGTGTAATGTATTAGATGCTATCTCTTTTCTATATAGTCTAGAAATTATATCCTTGCCTGAATGATCAGCAAGTATATCATTTGGGGAAAAAAAAAGTGACTAATATTTATTGGTTGTATATTACATGTAAAGAGTAGACTACAGGGGTAAGAATTTGACATCTGTACAAACTGATTTACTTCATTAGCTTTCCCTACACATATATAAATAGTATCACCAGTATACCGTTAATATAACGTAACATATTATTTAAAATATTCTAATCTCTATATAAATTGCTGCTCTTCCATACCCATGAATATATTATTATATGCTGAGAAAAGATTTGCCCCACAGCATTACCAAAAGTCATTTATTTTATTGACTACATTTGTTTATTGAAAAATAAAAAAAAATGTTTTTCAAACAATATGTTAATTCATCAATGTAATTTGTTTTCAGTGAAGAACCTAAAAAAATATTTAATGCCTGCAAACTATATTCATGAATTGTACTAGTATATAGGCTATTAATATCAAACTAATGCAACATTTAACTTTCTTAATTTTCTCTAATAAATCAAACATAACTTGAATATATGAAAGTAACTTACTAACAAATTGCATCAAATATTTATTTGTAAGTTTACCTGTATTTTCAGTAAAACTATCACAACCAGATAATGGTCTATCTGGAGATTTATAAAAACTCCTATGTATCTTTGAAATGCAGTGAAAGGTAAGAATGTGAACACATTGGGAAGGAGATATACATTTTCTGTCCTGATAAGTAAAAAAGCCAAGTCAAGATTCCTTTATTTATCAATTACATCGATTTAATAGCTCCTTCATAATCAACTTTAAATACATCATAAGTTTCCTTATAGCCATACATTTCTTCATATTGAATGGCATTCATAATGACTACACTCAACCATTTTGTCTGATGGCTTAATGATCAAATTTGGGTGTGTCTGTAAATCTCTAAGGGCAGACCATTAATCTTTAGATAAACTGTAATAGTATTCACCTTTATTATTAAAATAATTTAGGGCATCTAAAACAACTACATTCAACTTACCTAAAAAAAACAATATTTTTTGTCCTGCACAGGAGGACAAAGAAGCAGATTTATTGTTAAGTATGAGATTAAGTGACATACATCCTTCATCTAAAAACACGTTTCAGAGCAGCATGAATAAACAATGTCATTAACTGAGTCTTCAGAATCCAAGTCAGTACTTTCACAATTCATTTCAGGAAATTTATTGAAATAAAAATGTAACTGAAGTTGTCTCACAAACTTAAGTAGCTTTATATTAATAATATGCGTATGTGATCAATTTGTAGGAACAAAGTAAAGTCATCTCTTAAGAAGCTGCATCTCATGATCACTCAAAGTGATACCAGATAAGTTGGAAAACTTTGTTTTAAACTCAACAGTAATTTCATTCATAGAAATCAAATCACTAGATAAAAACATTTAAAAACTCAGTTCATCATTAAAAAATACCTTTTTATGTATATAGTTAGTTTTTTGTAATGGTTATATTGTCATTCTTTCTATTGTCAGTAATCTTGAGATCTTTTATCCTCTTCTGTTGTCATATGCCCAAAAAGTGACCAGGGATCATCTTACCCTGTTTATTGTGTTGACATCTTACATTGTCTATTATCTTGAGAGGCCTTTTTTGGAAAAGAAATAAATTCAAACTCAAGTTTTTAGGATCAAAAGGGCCTTTCCATGGGAGTAACCGTCCCAAAAGCTCAAGTAATTGCAAAAGTTATGTTGGTCCAATAAAATTAATTGCAGCACATCTGTATGATAACATTGTTATGTTTTCTGTTAGTGAACGTAGCATTTTAAAGTTTTCTTCTTTTAAACTAGTAGAATTATTATTTAATGATATAATGGTTAAAATGTATTTGTTTTATTCTAAATATCAAATTACAGAATGCAGTGCACTATATTCTTTGAAACAGTAAGCAGCAACAACTTTAATTCATGTCAAATGTGGGGGAAGGGGTCACATTGATAATTTCTGTACTACTAATACTGAAAAGGACACTACAAGCAGCAAAGTGAAAACTGAAATGCATGCATTAAATTAAGTAGCTCCTATGGCATGTAACAAAACTACAGCTAGACTAAGTCTGCTTTCCATCATTATGTTCAGCTTGGCTAGTGCAATTAATAGCATCCAAATTCTTCAAGGAACTCAAATTCCCTACTCAAACATCTCTTCTACTACATACCCAGGACCCCCAGCCACAATCCATTTTCATTCCCCCATTCCAATCTAAATACATCAAATCTCAAGAAATCTCATTCCTCCTAAACAACATACCCACATACACCCACAGGTTTGGACAGCCTTATGGCTTATCTGTCACTGTGGAGACCACTCCACACTCTTCCTCACCCACATCTAGAACTGGTGTTTCTCCAAAAACAATTTCCTCATGTTTAGAAAATCACACTCATGAAACCATTGCCAAAACAACTAAATAACAAAAGTACCTCCAACTTCCAGACAATTTCAATTTTCCTACTGCAGGAAAAATCCCAGAAAAAAATGTTTACATTCAGCTCTCTGAATACAACCCAGTACCACCTACTTTAACAAAAACAACATGCTTTCTGGCTAGGCCACATCTTTATGACTGCCCCCTGGGCTCTAACTGGTGATGTACTGCTAAACTCAGCAAAAAGCATTCTTACTGGATCACTCTTCATAGATCTCTCCAAGATCTTCATCCTCACTGACCACTCAGTCCTTCTGAACAAACACATTGACATAGGCAGTACTACAGACTGTTTGCACTGTTTCAAATACTTCCTAAGAAATAGAAAATTAAAAATAAAAGTTGAAGCTCTTCACCCTTCTGCATACTGAGATCCATCATAGTTACCCCACCACTTTCTCTTTTAGTTATTATGAATCTACTTACAGTCTCTGTCATCTTCACATTACCTTATAAACATATAACATTGCCACCCATAGTCCTAGTGTCAAACAAACCATCAAATACCACATACAGTCTGATCTACACATTCTTCATGATTGGCTGATAAAGAACAAATTAATTCTCATCCCCTTCAAAACCAAAACCATGATATTATGAAACCACTAAGAACCAAACATCCATTAACCTTAACACCACAGACCTAGACAACTCACCAAATGAGAGAAGAACTTTTTCATAGCTGAGATTTAGGTAGACTAAACCCTTACTTTCCAACAACACATTAACAAAACCGGAAACAAAATAAACTTCATCCTCTTCTGGGTCAACAAAATGTCTCCTTACATCATCAGTCCCACAAAAGCAAACATAGGCAAGGAAGTCCTCCTAACTTAACCTGAATATGACCTACCTATCATTGCTTCTGCATCCTTCCGAAAAATCAACACCCAAGAAAATATCTCCAACAAACATTGCTACTTTATCACAAATTCCCCTCACTGGGAACATCATAGCCTCACCATCTATTTAGCACATTTGTCTTTGGTGCTGGAAGTCCATAAGGTTGTGGGTTCTATTCCCACTTCAGGTGGTTAGCTGACATAGCAGTGCAGCATTAGGGGGTGCTGCACTGTTCTTCGGATGAGATGTTCAACTAATGTCCATTCTGCCTGAGATGATGGTAGTCCAAGTGGATGTAAAAGATCATAGAGTACCTGTTAAAGTGAGCATGGGTAGTTCCTTGACTACCTAGCCAAAGGGTCTCTTGTAGTATAAATGGGTCTCCTCTGAAAAGAAGCTATTATCCTCATGGCAGTAACACAGTTGACAAAGGATAAATAAAAAATCCAAAGCAAACAGGCTCCTCATAAAACAAAGATCTGATCTTTTATTCAGTTCTTAACTCTATAAATTCCTGAATAATAATAATAATAATAATAATAATAATAATAATAATAATAATAATAATAATAATAATAATAATAATAATAATAATAATAATAATAATAATAATAATAATAATAATAATAATAATAATAATAATAATAATAATAATAATAATAATAATAATAGCAGCTTCAGAGACTAATCCCCATACTACACAATCACTCTTTACTCCCACAACTAAGCTAATTAGAACTAAACATTCCTTACTATCAGCACCCCCATCCTTTGGAAATCACTACCTACCCCAACTTTAGAGTTCAAGCAAAACATAAAATTACCAAAAATGCCTGATGATCCTGCCCTCAAAGGATACACAATAACTAGCCTTTTGTCCTTCTCCTCAGCACTTATCCCACACTTCCTATTACATCAAAACATTCTTTTTTTGCATTGTGTTTATCCTTTACTCATAAAATCCTATTATTCTTTATACTTTAATTGCCAATCTTCTGAGTTTATGCAATTTCTGCAACTTTTCAAGATATTAATGTATTGCAGTTTCCTACAGCTACCTGCCCATCTATAAAAATTGTATTTTATGCTTATTATCTATCTAATAACTATAATAAGCAAAAAATAAAATTTTTATAGATGGGCAGGTAGCTGTAGGAAACTGCAATACATTAATATTATCTATCTAATAGGTTTACTATTAAATGTTCGAATGCACTCCGTGCGAACGGCGACCCCATCGACGCGTTTGCGCGAACCGAAACACCGAAACTGTTTCGATAGCGAACCGAAACCGCGAAACTCCGATGATCGACATTACCGGCCGTGCAACACCTCCACACCCATGCTACCATGGGTCGGATGGGGGCGAGATTTTGCCGTTCGCACATCTGGGCGTCGGTGTAGTGACATTCGCAGTTCCACGTTCGGGCAATGCGCGTCGCACAAAACGAGATCGACAATTTGATAGTAAACCATCTAATAACTATATACCCGCGGTGGTGGTGCTTATCTATCTAATAACTATATACCCGCGGTGGTGGTGCTGCGGTAGCGTTGTCGCCTCACAGTAAGACGCTGTCCGGTTCGATTTTCAGCTAGAGCATCTTCTGCGTGGAGACATGCGTGAATGGGCATACTTTCATTGACGGTTGTGCTTCAGGCCTGGCAAGCCGATACGTAAAAATCAACTGCCAATCATTAGCGGACTGGAGTTTTGCTGTGGCGACCCCTAACCGGGAAAACCTGAAAGACACAATCTATCTAATAACTATGATTATCTCACTCCTGTAGTGTCTTAAAAAGGTCAGTGTTGTCACCCCATTAAACAAGCAAACAAAATACATAAATGCATTCACATATAAATACACAAATAAATGAATGAATCTACTATTTTTAGAAGAAAGGAGGGTTAAATCCCTGCTAGATTCTGAAAGCGTAATTAATATTTTAAGTGATCCTGGCATGTAAGCTTAAGAAGAATGACAACTAAAAGGAGAGAAAATATGCATTCATGATGAGAGAAAAGACTATCTGTGCATGTTGAACTTCAAACAGCTCTGAGAAAGCTGTTACATGCTGTGGCTAACACTTATGGCTTGACTCATGATATAGTATTAGGAAAAAAACACTCTAGATATAATGCTGCAGGGTGATATGCTTATAGAAAAGATGTCATGCAGGAGCTTGATATACCCATTCAGTATAAGGATAGTGGTGGAGAAAGCAAGGCAGTAGCACTCATACAGAGAATGACCCACAAAGGAAGAAGGCAGTTGACACAGAAGCTATACGAGTGGCTTGTATTAGGTTGTGGTTAGACAATAAAAAGGATTATGTGTATTATCAGAAGTATGACCCAGTGACTGAGCAACAGAAACCTAAAAGTGAGGTTATAATACAACTTCAGGTGAAACAATAGGGAGACCTGATGCAAAAAAGCAAGTATAAGACATGCATTTGCACAGGGATATGTAAGGAAGGCTGGCAGCGAATCACAGGCAGAAAATTGAGAAATGTGAGTGAGGACCCGCAGAACAAAGAAATGTTAGGCAAGGAAATACAGATCTGTGAACTTTCTACTGCTAGCAGAGAGAGAACTCAGGTGGAGGCAGATTCTCAGAAACAGGTATCTGTCAGCCAAAACGTAAAACTGATGATAAAGTTTCTTCTGAGGTAAGATTTGCAGAGGAAGGATGACAAAGGGAAGGAAAACAAAGTGAGATCATGGGATTCACTCATATTAAGGCAGAGGAAAAACAATCTAAAAGAGAAAAAGTAGTTATGAAGGCTGTGACAGTTAAGCAGTAGGTGACTTTTATTTAGAATAACCTTTTGCAGGGGAAGACATGGAAGAAGCTGCTCTGTCACCATTTTTGTGGGAAGAAGTGGCATCAATCACCTTCAGACATGTTGCAGAAGAAATCATACTGATTTAATGGATATATAGCTATACCATATAAACTTTAAAAAAGCCAGAATGGGAAGATGACATTTTAGTAGTTCATGATAGGAAATAGCCACAGCTGAAAGGGGAAGTAGTACCCAAGATGCTACTGTTATGTATTGTCCATATTTTTGACGTAAATGGTGACCACTTGTAGAAACAGAAGACATTTTCATTAGTTATTAGTGTCAAAAACTTATAGTGCACCAACACTGAAGCTAACTTATAGTCAAATGTTATCAGGTTACCTTGGAAAGTGCATTGATGACCTGTTCTCTAGTAATGGTTGGGGGGATTGTGTTATGAGTTCAAAATCCTATTTCTGTTCTAGGAGGGAGGTATTCATAACACAGCAGGTCTGGAAAACGAGCATTGCATCATTAATATGTGTGTTTACTATGAAGTGTGAGACCATTCTGTCAAGCAGACAGCACTTTGTATTAATTAATTAGTTAACAAAGCAGTGATTGCTCATTAAAGCTAAATAAAATTAAGTAACTAGGATGACCACAATCAGTTTGTCAGTTTTTCTTTTCAGGAGCAGCAAAGAAGACAAACCTGGAGATGCTGCAATGCCAGACCAGTCAGAGCATGAAGTGGAGTTACATTACCCCCTACACTACCTTACAAATGTGTGCTAACCTTAAACCTGACCTGCCCTCAACCCCAGCCCTACACCTTTCTGTAACACTATCAAAATACAATACACTCAGGCACAGACCATATACAGCAGCACACATGCAAAACAAAAAATCTCTCCCCTAACCTAGATTTTACTCTACCCCAAACTCTGCCACAAACACTTGCCCAAACAGTCCTAGCCCCAATGCCAAAAGTTTTGATATATCTGACACACACACACACACACACACACATGTACCCAAACACTTGCTCTCCCTTTTTTGACATCTGCAGTGATGATGAAATGATTAAATTCCCAAGCCATTCACTCTGTTGAGGAACTGCAGTTTTGATAGAATACATGACAGAGGAACTGGAATGCATAAATAATTGAGGATAGTCTTTGTTCTCTTTTGTCTTAGCTTGAATGATATTGAAATGAATACTTCTCAGCAAGTTTACTATCTAGAGTTTCTGCCTTTTACCTTCTAGAATTTTTATGTATCTGATCTAGACATTTTCCTTTAAATACTCCTGTATGTAACTGTTATTTTAATATTGCTTTTTTACTTTCACATTCTACTGCATATTTTATCTATAACTGCACTGTTTGCCTTATTGCTTAAATAAAGTTTAGAGATTCAACTTTTAAAATAATATAGCCACTGTTTTAATGCTTTACTATCAAAATTTAGATCAGCACTTATGCAAAGCTGGGAAGGTCGAAAGGCTGTTTTCAAGTTTTTGTAATGCTGATCCGGAAAATCTTAAAATCCACATTAGCGAATGGTAGTGTGGATTTGCTAATGTGGAATTGACATTCTGTTAACAGATCACAGTACAGTGGAGATCGGAAAATGTACACCTTTTCACTGTAGTGTGATCTTGTAGTTGGAATATGTAATATGCACAGGGTATGGGGGTGCAGTGTTACCGGAAACACAGACTTTCAACATTGGAATGTCTAATGTTCGAATGTCGATTCTGTGTTACCATTTCTGAAATTTTGATAATTCGTTATTACCAATTTTGGCAAAATGGTTCAATCAAAAGGTGGAAAATTATTTTGATTTTCCACATTTTGATAGTAAACCATTTTTAACATATCTATGTGTGTGTGTGTGTGTGTGTGTGTGTATGCAATATATATATATATATATATATATATATATATATATATATATATATATATATATATATATATATATATATATATATATGGGTCTACTTTACATGGTCGACTGTTTAGAAAGTTGACTTTCATATGGCCAAGACCATATGATCAACTTTCGAAAAGCCGACCATGCAAAATAAACACATAAAACACAACAAACACTTACCTTAAACTGTTAACAGGGGAGCTCTGCCTTCCTGCACCCCCCCATAACTTAAATATACGAACTCCGAGATCGCACTACAGTGCGGAAGAAGGAAATTTCCTATTCCTCACTGTATGGAGATAGCGATTCTCCATGGTCAGCTTTTCGAAAGTCGATCATATGGTCTCAGCCATATGAAAGTCCTTTCTGGAAAGTTGACCATGTGAAGGGGAGCCATATATATATATATATATATATATATATATATATATATATATAGATATATATATATATATATATATATATATATATATATATATATATATATGGGATCCGTATGGATCACTGAATGGCAACATAACCGAAACAGATTTAGCTGGGCATACTTGCGCGAAAGTGCTTTTCACCCAAAGGCACTTTCACGTAAGTATGCCTGTTGCAGAGCTCGCACTACAGTGGGGATAAGGGATAATTCCCTTTTCCCCACTGTAGTGCGACCTCGGAGTGAGAATATTTAAGTAGGGGGGTGTGCGGGGTGCAGGGGGGCTTGCCCACCTACAAAAACATAAAAGTAATGTTTTTCTTTTTTTTTTAAACACACTTTAACGAGAGCGCTTTTTCGGTAAAAGCACTTTCGTTAAAGTGTGTTCAGTGATTGTGGATTTGGACTATTGAACTTTCATTCAATAGTCCTAGATCCATATATATATATATATATATATATATATATATATATATTTATATTTATATTCACACACACAGATAGACATATTATCTGAGAGGAAGATTATCATTTACCACAGGAGCTTCCACTTATCTAGACTATATGAGCCAACTACCAGTGAAGATATTTGATTTCATATTTGTCTTAGTTAAGAACAGCAGGTAGCTGAATGACCCTGTGTGTGTGTGTGTGTGTGTGTGTGTGTGTGTGTGTGTGTGTGTGTGTGTGTGTGTGTGTGTGTGTGTGTGTGTGTATGTGTGTGTGTGTGTGTGTGTGTGTGTGTGTGTGTGTGTGTGTGTGTGTGTGTGTGTGTGTGTGTGTGTGTGTGTGTCTGTCTCTGTTGGTAAGTGGAGATGAGAGGCACTGTGATTGAACAAGGGGTTTGGTGTGCTAGGTGAAAGACTCATTTCTGTACTTGGCCTATCTGCACTGCAGTTTGGGATGGATTTTGAAAGGTCAGCCCAGGGCAGTATACTCCCTGTAGGTTGTTGAAGATAGGCTGCATTTTATGAATTGATTATTGAGTTATACCTGTGTGGTCATTCCTTCCTTTATTTTAACCTGCTGACAGACCATCCCTCTGCTGTCAACTAGGACCATCTTTTTTATTAGTGGCAGTTGTGCCACCAGTCCATGACATTTTAGGGGATGCTGATGGGATTCAAACCCCATTCGTCCTCCTGGTTGTAAAAATGACCATTAAATGCAAGACAGTAGATGATAATGGGTTGCAACAGTTGCAGACAGAATGTGGTTTGATGCAGCTATTACTAAAATACAAAATGTTTATTTTGAGGTTTCTATTATGAAGAAAGTTTACATGCTTAATCAAGAAGATTCAGTACTTGAGCTTTGGGAAACTGGAAACAAAGGGTGGTCAGCAATAATAAACATATGAATAAAGGAAATGACAATAGAGGTTTAGGTTATATACAGTAATTGGCTTTGGAGTGAGCTTTTGATCTTTTGCAGAACACATTAACAAACCATGCTAGTACATCAAAAGGTACATAATTATATATTCTGATGACAAAATGGAAATACTGTATTCCAGTCATAGAAAGAATGGACAAAATTGCAAGTGGTACTGAAAGTGGGGGTAGCTACAGTAGGTATGAATAATTTTATTTCTGAACCTTTCTGACCAAATATATTAAAATATTACGCCCCGCCCCCCATCTCTTACATTTTATTTACTGGGCCAATTAGGCTATAAAGAGACTAGTAGCATGCAGCACAAAGACAACAAATGTTTTCTGTAAAGGTACAGCTAAATCAAAACCTGACACACTAAAAATAGCAGAAATTATATATTAGGACTCATCATGAAAGCACAATGCCACTGCTGAGGCAACATATATACAAATATTCTGAATGTATAATGACAATGGCAGTAAAATGATAACTAAGTTGCTTACATTTTGGTGAGATGGGAGGTCGTCAGAATTTTTTGAGTATTTTTTTGTGCACCTGCACATTACTGAATTCAGGTGCTTCTATAGCCAACTCCCCATATTGCCATCAATGGTAGTTTCCAATCTGTGGAAGTGTCCCACTTTAACACATTCCATTAAGGGAGACTCATACACTGAGACCTAAATATAGGTATTGAGTTGCTGATGCTGCGTAAGTCTGAATATGATGGGCCATCTAAAGACTGTGATACTGCAGCTTCTGGTGGAAGTAATACTTGTAAAACTAATTCCATGTAATTTGCTGAGCTATGTCATCTTGGTGATGTGTGCAGTGGTACATAAGGGGACACACCTACCTAAGTTGTGATGCTTCCATTCTTGCTTGCTCCCATGCAGAAGAAACATCTCTTTTGAGGCTCTAGTATTACCACTGGGGCTTATGAAGTAGCCATGTCCCGAGCACCAACCCCCCCTCCCCCTAGAAGAGGTGATCATTCCTTTTTCATCCCTGCCAACTCCAGCAGGTACCCAAGTCACTAAGCAAACTCAGATCACAAAGGCTGTAGTCAAGGCTTTATCTCTGTCTATGCCAGTGGAGCTGACAAAATTCATATTTAATTTTGATGCAGATAAGTGCAATCTATGCACAGATGAAAGAGTGTGAATGTCCTATAATGTAAAATGATTGATTCCTCTCATGCAAACAGATCAAGGAAATCTCAACTATTAGGGAGTTACTGGGTGGATTTAATCGATTGGCTCATCATTCCTTCACATTCTGTCTCATTAGACACAAGAAGATGTAGTGAGGCCATGATAGGGTGTACAGAATCATGTCAGGGAGATATGAAGAGATTATTCTGAGAAAGAAGGGAGAATGGAGGTAGGAAGGGCATAGACTGTACATTGAAGGGACTTACTGCTCCTTGGATCACCAAAAATATGTTTCAGAGAGAGTTGTGGACCAAAAGAAAGGCTTATTGAATGATTGCTAGTAGGAAATCCAGGGAAATGGAAGAGATGAAACACCAGTAGAATGACAGATATATTGTTTTCTGTTACTACCAGACACATATATAATGTAATGTCAAATCATAGGATGGGCAATATATATCAAAATGAGGACTTTGCAGTTTGGTTTCAAAATTAATTCTTTTTCTGTCTTTTTTACTACTCCCCTTGCTTTTGACATGAATAGTACATTGGAAGGACAGATATTTGTCTTGGAAAATTCCCCTCCACTGGAACAGGCTTCCTATTTGTGTGAACAAAAGTTTTTTCCCTAACCCTATTCAAGCGTAATCTGGACCAGCGGATGGGAAATTGAAAATTCACCTCAGGTCCAGCACCTATATATCTAATGGACATTGGCTCTCTGTAAATGATACCCTTAAGCTCCTACTGCTTAAACTAACCTCTACAGCTCATAAACTTGAGATACATTTGAGAGGCATGGCTAGGTTTATAAAGGCCCCAGTGGTTGTTAGCCTAGTAAACACATTTTAATCTGTGAATCTACCTTCAGAGAGTTAGGAAAATTGCTATAAACAATGTTAATTACACAATGTTATGATGTTTCACATATGATGCCATCATATTTATGAACTTAAGAGGACACTTAAATGCTTCACTCATTATGGATCTCATAGCATCTGCTGAAGTTAGGCTATCCCATGAATACAAG